>NW_023415703.1:0-16000 GCF_013373865.1 Monomorium pharaonis | reverse complement strand
ATCCGCTTCTGGACATTTGGACGTCCATTAAGAGTCCAAATAAGATCCGTCGGACATTCAATGGACGTCCATAGGATATACGTTTGGCACAACTTTGTACGTTCATAGAAAGTCCTTTAATGGACGTCCATGGGATATACGTTTGTCACAATTTCGGACATTCATAGAAAGTCCGAAATAAACCAAATTTTGAACCTATTATGATTTGATTATTTCTTTTGGGCCTTTTTCAATTAAAGGGCTTGCTGCAATAGTGGGTTAATCCACATTTTGTAAAAATTATCGACATAAAGCATGGACTGTGCATTTCCTGTAACAAGCTCTTGAAAAGTGTCCCGCAGAAAGACAAAGAGGAGACATGGTCCGGATCAATTTCTTTTTTTGTCTAGCGCCCATTACGCTACTGGTTAGACAGAGACAGCGCTTGACCCAGACCAATTGCTATGTCCCTCTTTTGGTCGGAAAAAGAAACGGGGAAAAAAACAAAAAAAGAAAAAAAAAGAAAAAGAAACGATAATAAAAATGAAAAAGAAACGAAAAAAAACGAAACGATAAAAAACGAAAAAGAAACAATAATGTATTATAACAAACATTTTAAAAAATACCAATAATTGAGTGTTAATAATAAATAAAAAAATAATACGTATTATTTTATATTATTTCATATTATATCTAAAAGTAGAACAATTAAAATAAACCTTTTGAAAAATAAAAACAATGTAATTTATTATTATTTATAAATTAATGTTAATTAGAACTATGTAAATAATATATATATAATTTACAATATTTTTTTTAGATTATATAATAAAAATTAAGATAAATTATATAAGAGTAAGATGCAAGTGCGGACATAAATCAGATATCCAGCATAAGACGTTCTGAATAGAACATTTTAATTCAAATAATGGACATCTTATAAATGTCCATTTTATGTCCATGGACATGTGGACCTGAATTGGACTTAAAATGGACGTCCTTGGAACATCCAGTGCTATTTGGGAGACTGCGTTGACAATAATAAAAGAACTGGTACTGGTGTTATGACATTTAAATTTTTTGACCATATGGAAAATATTCTTGGTGATCGGAAGACGGTACAAAATCAAAGTACAACATCATCGACTTTCTCTAAGAAAAAATTAAAATCAACCATGTCAACATTTACAGCGCAAAGCGATACACCAATTTCTTCACCGAGCACATCAAGTACTGTAAGCACTAACAGTGCTAAAAAACAAGTTTACGAACATTCACCAAAATCAGAATGTTTGAATAAAAATAAACAAGCTCTTGAAAAGTCGGCACCATCAAACTCAGAAAAAACTGTATGTTCTACATCTGTAAGCAATACACAAAAGACCAAGCGCCCTCAACATGGATCGGAGAGTAGAACAGCGGCAAGTAAGGTAGAACTAGAAAAACAGTGGCTACAACATTTAAAAAATGTAGAAGATAAAAATAAAATAAAAGAAGAAAGACAGCAAGCTTACGAGAAAAGAAAAGCAGAAGAAGTGCAGATGAAAATGAAATTAATAGCATTAAAAGAAAGACAGTTAGACATGAAACAAAAGATTGCTAAACGTAAGTATGAGGAAGCAGCAGAATGGCATCGAGATAAATTATACATTGAAAAACAGAAATGTCGGTTGCTTAAAAAGTTATTGGAAACTCATACTTCATCTTCTAATAAGAAATTTAAGACTGATACAGACAGTTCACTTGAAGATTGAGAAAAGGGTGTGCAATACATGTTATTTTGTTATTATCACTCTTGTTTTTAAATTTTATTTAGTAAGTATTACAATATTGATATATTAATATATCGACATTTATCGCTATTGTTTATTTTAAGCCAATATTTAACACATAATAGCCTTATCTTACAATCAGGTAGAGCTGTCATTATTTGTTAGATACATATCTAATTAAAAAAGCTGACTTTGAAAATTGTTTAATATAGTTGTTTTTGATTCGCTTCGGGTGGCCTTGATTCACCTCCTTTGACAATATGTAATAATAATGTTTTTATTTTATTGTATTATTAGTTTTTTTATTTATCTGATTGTTTGAGAGATAAATACATATTTTAATATATTATATAAAATTTTTATTGAAAATAAGTACATGTATGCATGTTTATGTTTTTGTTCTTATCTGCTCTAGACTTTTGTTTATTTTATAAAATGTAAAGTGCCCCATATAAATCATATATGAAGTTTTATTCATATCTTTTATTAATCACGTTATAAGCTAAAACAAAAAAAAAGAGAAAGTCAGCAAATTTAATCAGCACCCAATTTTATATATAATTTGTACCGGGTACTTTCTTATATCGCATAATATTATAAAAATGTTTTTAAATATTTTAAATTAGATTAACATTATATACTTAAATAAATATTAAAACTTGTTTACCATATTATTTATTACAAAAATGTAATAAGATAATTAAGTTGCAAAAGTGTAAGTCATTAAGCATAATCAGAAAAGTTTTTTCTTAGATACGAAATATTTAATTTTATGTGGAGAGATATGTAGAGGTATGTAAGTAATATGAGCAATATTTGTAAAGACTGTGGTAAAAATAAACATACCATGTTTATCAAAATATACAAATATTTATTTTTTTATAATTTGACTCTAGGTTAAAATATTACAGATTATATAACATACAAAAATATAAAAATATACACGACTACTCTTAAAAATCTTTATATCTTAATATACTCCAGAATAGTATATAATCTTTATATACTACTAGAACACAACATTGCGCGCGCTTCGCGCGCGCCACTTAGCATTTTTATATTGAACATTGCACTTATTCTTCTTCTGTAATATTACTCTCACACACTTTATCATATTTAATGCCCTTCTCTATCTCACGCTCCCTCATTCTCCCTTTCTCCCTCTCTAAATTATTAATTATATTATTAATTATATTAATTATATTATTTTCATATTGTTCAATATTACTCTTACACACTTTACTTTTTTATTTAATCCTCTTCTATATCTCTCACGCTCTCTCATTCTCCCCCCTCCTCCCCACCTCTCTCTCTCTCTCTCTCTCTCTCTCTCTCTCTCTCTCTCTCTCTCTCTCTAAACACAAATTATTAATTATATTATATTTACATGTTTCTTAATATCATCTCTTACACACTTTACCTCCATACTTAATCCCCTTTAAATAAATTAAAAATTATAATATATTATATGTAACGTTACCTGTTAATTTTCAATAAAATTTCAAAACTCACTTTCTGGCTTTCTTGTTTAATCTCTCTCAATTATAATTTCCTTTCATCTAATCTCTTTCTTTTTCTAATCTCTTTCGATAAAACTCACTATCGCTCTCTGACCATTTCAACAACTTCTGACAACAAGCATCCAACAACTTTAAAATTAAATTTTTTAAATCTTATGCCTTAATAATACAACATTAAATTTAAATTTTTAAATAAATTAAAATTTATAATATTATACGTAATGTTACCTGATAATTTTCAATCAAATTTCAACACTTTCACTTTCTGGATTTCTTTTTTAAACTCTCTCGATCTCAATTCTTTCTCTTTAATCTCATTCCTTTTCTTCTATTAAAATACACAAAATGTCAAAATAATTAAAACGCAAATGATATTTAATGAGAATAATAATAATTAATAAAAATTGATAATTATTGAGAATGATAATTAATAAGAAATGAGAATTAAGAGTTTAAGATTCCTTTTTTTCAAAATATTTAAAACGCAAATGTTACCTTCCTGAAATCTCGCACTCTCTCTCTCTTTTTCTCTCTTAATAAGATCTTCAAATTTACATTAATTTCTCTCTCTCTCTCTCTCTCTCTCCTCTCTTCCCTCTCTCTCTCTCCTCTCTTCCTTCTCTCTCTCTCTCTCTCTCTCCTCTTCCTCTCTCTCTCTGCTTCTCCCTCCTCTCTCTCTCTCTCTCCTATCTCTCTCTCTCTCTTTCTCTTCTTCTTCTACCTATCACTTAATTCTTGCAATTTTTAAACTTTTTATTTTTTATAAATATCTATATAAACACTGGCGCAAAAGAAACGAGACAAAAGTTTTGACCGATTTTTAGGCAATCTTCAAAGTGATGCAACTTTGCGAAAAATCATCTAAATTACATGTACTTTTTTTAAATTAAAGGGCAAAGACTCTACTTTGAGAATCCCTAGGTGAAAGTTTGATTTGTTAAGTGCTAATATAACATATAGTATTGCATTGAGTAGGCAGTTCTCAACTACATATCTCATTGGATACATTACATTTTTTTGCAGTGTATATATGGTTTTACGTCCGTATCAGCTATATTAATTGATTTTGAAACAGCTATAAGAAAATCAATATATCTACCAGTTTGGAGTCAATGTTAATTACAACCAAATGATATATTAATTTTCTACCCCTGACATTCATTAATATTATGTAAATTTTTATTTCTATTTTCTGTATATACCTCTTTAATATTTCTTTTTTTCTTTTCTTACTCTCTGCTTCCTTTATTTCTTTTTTTCTTTTTTAATATAATGTTTATTTTCTTTAACCTTAAATAAAAACATTTATATATGTTAAAAATAAAAACGCAATTAAGTCATTAAAAATTCAAAATTTTGACAAAACAAGCTTTACAGCTTTTTAAACAATTATTAAATACCTATCTCGTCTTTCTTCCTTTTTTCTCTCCGCTTTTTTATGAAATGTCTTAATGTTTATTAATTTAAAAGAATTATGCTTTTTGAATCTTTTCTCTCTTTTCTTTTTTTCTCTCCTTTCTTTATCTTTTTCTCTTTCTTTAATCCTCTATCCTTTATCTTCTGCAATTGTGAATAAAAAACGTGTAAGTATAATTTTATAAATAATTACATAATATTATATAAAAACATTTTTATAAAAAATTATTATTTACTTAATTATTTTAAATTTTATTTTTTATTTTTTTTATCTCACGCTCTCTCACTCTCTTTTTCTCCCTCTCTCTCTTTCTCTCTTTCTCTCTCAACACAAATTATTAATCATATTTTTATGTTGTCTATATCTATCCTCTATCTTCTGCAATTTTGAATAAAAAACGTGTAAGTGTAAGTTTATAAATAATTACATAATATTATATAAAAACATATTTTAATAAAAATTATTTACATATTTTTTTTAAACTTTTTTTTATAAATACACACACACACACATATATGTATGTATTTATTTAAAAAAAAGTTAAAAGAATTAAGTAAATAATAATTTTTAATAAAATATATTTTTATATAATATTATGTAATTATTTATAAATTTACATAATTTTACACACACACACACACGCGCGCGCACGCACAAATATACACACACAGAAAAAAATATAGCCAATAATATATGTAATTGCGAGCTGCTAACTTACAATAATATTTACTGTTAATGCTCTAACACTCTTCTTTTTCTTCTTTCTTACACTCTCTTTCTCTCTCTCTCTTTTTCTGCTCCTTCTTTCTATAGAAGTCGCTGTTTCTCCTTCTGTTTTCTTTTCTGCTTCTTTTTTCAACAAAAGTCGAAACTCTCTCTCTCCTACCAATCTATTTCCTTTCCTTCTTTTTTTCTAAAAGATTATAAAATTTTAAAGATATTATTGTTATTTCCTATATATATTACATTATTACTTAATATATCTTAATATTATATAAAAACATATTTTAATAAAAATTATTTACTTATTTTTTTTAAACTTTTTTTTTATAAATACACACACACACACATATGTATGTATTTATTTTAAAAAAGTTAAAAGAATTAAGTAAATAATAATTTTTAATAAAATATATTTTTATATAATATTATGTAATTATTTATGAATTTACATAATTTTACACACACACACACGCGCGCGCATACACAAATATACACACACAGAAAAAAAATTAGCCAATAATATATGTAATTGCGAGCTGCTAACTACATAAAATACTCAATACAATAATATTTACTGTTAATGCTCTAACACTTTTCTTTTTCTTCTTTCTTACACTCTCTTTCTCTCTCTCTCTTTTTCCGCTCCTTCTTTCTATAGAAGTCGCTGTTTCACCTTCTGTTTCCTTTTCTGCTTCTTCTTCCTACAAAAGTCGAAACTCTCTCTTTCTCCTACCAATCTATTTCCTTTCCTTCTTTTTTTCCAAAAGATTATAAAATTTTAAAGATATTATTGTTATTTCCGAGAGAGAGAGATTATATTATTACTTAATATATCTCTTTATTACTTACCTTATTACTTACACACTTTTGATATAACCAATTTTGATTTGAAAACACAACTGTCAAACACAACTGTCAAACACTACGAAGCATGCGGTTCAATGATCAGCGAAAGAACCAATCAGCATCGTGGATTAAAGGCAACAATTCTTCGAGACTTTCGAGATGACTTCGATACATTCGATAAATAAATAACATATCTTTTTTAGAAAAGGATTCTGGAAACAGCTCCCGAAACATCTGCATTCTTCGATCTATTACATTATTCCTATTTCTATATCTAGCATGTAAATCATCAATCTCATAATTGTTATCTACAACATTATCTACAAGAACGTCATTAAAATCTGCAAAGAATTCATTTTCATCATTTTCTTTTATAGTAATGTTATGCATAATACAAGCGGCTGTTATTAATTTTGGAATAAATTGAATATCAAGTAATTCTAAAAATCTCAAACGACGGAAACGACCTTTTAAATATCCAAAAGCTCTCTCTATTGACATCCGTGTAAAAGAGTGTAAGAAATTAAATTCAGACTGCTGTACGCTTAAATGTCCGTTATCTCGAAATGGTGGGACGAGCCATGGTAGTAGTGGATAGGCTGAATCTCCTATTATGCACGTTTCATTAGGGAAAATGTTTTCCATGTCATTTTGAGCAGTATCATAGAGTAACGATCTTCTTAGAACACGTGCGTCGTGCAGTGAACCCGGTTTTCCACAATAAATATTTGTGAACTTCATATCTGCATCTACAACACCTTGTAACACGACAGAGAAAAACCTTTTTCTATTGCAATAGTCTCTAGAGTAATCAACAGGCCGTCGAATTGCGATATGCGTGCAATCTATTGCTCCGATACATTTTTTTATACCTCGTTTTGCCTCGAACTTTTGGGATATTACGAGGATAGCATCATTTCCCTCTGGCCATTTTATTTCTTCATCTAATCTAGATAATAGCCATTCCACAACACGATGTATTATACGAAAAATTGAAGATATAGATACATTAAATCTATCTCCCAAAGTTCGTAATGGCTCAGTATTTGCAATATACCAAAGAAATATAAGGAAACTCCACTCAGCAGAGATTTTACGCATACCAGAAGAATGGGATGGGATAAAATTACTCTGCTGCAGCACGTCTGCAAGTATAAAAATTAATATGGCATTAGCATTAAAAAAAATGTAAATAATAGACAATATAAATAATACATATTTTATATACCTATTTGAAGATATGCCGTACGTCTCTGTAATCTAAAGTGCTCCTTAAATACAGCATCACTATATAAGTGGACAGTGTTGAGGAAGTCTTGAACTTTGCTCCGTCTTCTTCCATGCATGAGAAGTTGATACAATGGAAACAATAAATCATCTTCAACTTCATTACTTGAGAAAGATGTATTAGATTCATTAGTGGAATTCATTATCTCACTAAGGCTGTCAGAGGAACTTGAACTGGTATTAGTAGAGCTGGATGATAAATCTGCAGTCATTGTTATGACTATTTCATCCATTTCTAATAACTGTGACATTATTATTTTTATATTTATAAAAGAAATAATTAAATAATATTATGCTGGATATAAAAATAATAAGTTTGGTTACAAAATCTTCTAATTAAAACAATTATCAATATTATATTATATAGTTATATACCATCTCAAATAGCACAAAATATTCATAAAATATTTATAAGAAAGAAAAATATTTACGATAAATATTTTGTACATATTTTTATGTCAGAGTTTTCATACATATGTAACATAAAAAATAAACAAAATACTTTTTCACTCTTTTTAGTCAAGCTAGTTTCTAAAAAATATTTTTGAAATATTTATATTATGCAAAAATGCATATATAATATGCTATACTAATTTCTCTAAGGTTATTTTCCTTGAAATATACTTACGTAAATTACGCAGCATTGTTGGTCCGTTTCAACGGATTCTACAAAGAAAATTATTAACGATAGCCTAAACGTTAATTGTTATTGTTGCTGATCTGTTATATGGTCTTGCTTCTTCTTTTAAAAATGTAATTCGCATCACTTGAGTAATAGTTACACGGAAATTTATTACCACCATGGATTAAAAAATATCAAGACACAGACACACTATAGGTATTTGGTACAGACTGTTACACACTTTGTTCCAATTGAATTGTGCACATCGCTACACTTTGTGCCTTCCTGTGTACGTTTGTGCTAAGATGTGTTAAGCAATTGGAAAGCACCCAGTAACTTGAAACTTTTCACTTTTCACACTTCCGCCCTACGGGAAACATTACACGATCGCAATACGTACCCTGATCCGAATACGTTGAATACAAACATACCAGCAACTTAAGCCACCAGTCGTCAACAGTCGTCACGAATAATACAATTAAACATAAATACGATTTATATATAGAAACGTTGATATAAGTTGTTAACTTTTTTTTATTAAAAAGCGTTATTACTATTAATTTAATAAAAATTGTCCTGTTCTAGTATACCACAAGGACAAGATTTTCTTGAATTGAAATAATCCGTTGCTACATAGGGAAAAAAGTCTTTAAATTACATAATACTGTGTGTAATAAATATTTTCAGGATCATGCTATTATTTATATTAGAATGATAAAAAGAAGATTACAGACAGAGGCACTTCCGCTCTGGAGTTGTGTCCACTTTACATTTTACAAAAGAAAAAAAAATTCAATTCTTAATATCTGATTGAATATGAGTGAATATTTTTTTCGTTTTATTCCAGTTTTATAAATGTACAGGAATTAATTAAAAAAAGTTTTTCAGTAAAATAAATATATTAGGTATTATGATACAAGAAACGCGTGTAAATAAGAATAATGAAACAAACATGTATAGATAAAGAGCGTCAACGACAGAATTTTATTTATCCTAATCAGGGACCCGGTCCGAAATAAAATTATTATGGTTCGGTTTCAGTTACGATTTAGTAAAATATTCGAAAACTGTTACGGTTTCAACTTTAGTGTAACGGGTTCTATTTTTTGACAAATAAAGAAAACCGAAAATCGTTTAAACTACGAATTTTTTCAATTCCGGTTCCGACTCTAAATTTTCCAGTTCTCAATATGTAATAATAATAAATAATAGTATTTAATAATATCTAATAATAATTTAAATAATTGTGTGCACTGATAGAAAAATGTGTTGTATTTGTAACCATAATTGCAAATAGCATCTATGACATGGTTGCTGTAACCAAATTGGAGATCTTTATATACAGTTAGTTGTGTACCATAAAATGATCTTTATTATAAGCATTTACCATATATATATTATAGTTATTATTACCAATGTTGTAATAGTAATTGCTATAAAAATGATATTCCTAACTGTAATCATTTTACTATGCAATTGTGATGGTTACAAATACAACACATTTTTCTATCAGTGTACAAACAACGAGATGAGTATCGAGAGACACGGTAGTGGCTCGCGCCAAGTGAACGCGCAGCGCGAGCCCGACCGTGCTCTTTACGCGAGTACGCGACTTGCGAGCACCCGAGATTATCGGATATCTCAGAAACGGCTAAACGGAGTTTGATCGAGTTCTAACTAGGCTCAATCGAAAGCTTGGGGTCGATTTGTATGTGAAAACTATTTTTATTTGTCCCCTACGTACCCTATGAGAGGAGATATCAAACGACGCAAAGTCCAAATGTCAAAATTTTCATTTAAGAAACGTCGTTATCGTCACCTCCTGATCGACCTCTCAGATCAGAAAACGTCACTTTCATACTTTTGATGCAAGAGGCGCTTGTGTGCTATGCGCCTCGGGTTATTTAGGAACCTGTCACACCGACGAAATATAGTGGCATGAGCAGCGATCACAATCGCATGCATCTCGGGTAACGTTCCGTTTCACGGATAATAATGTCTAATGTTAATCATGTGCGTAATAAAATGGAACGCAGTCATTCGCATCGTCACTACGGCGTGTGTAATGGATTATGTGGGTTGCCCATGTGGGTCGCGTGAACTCGTGAAGTGACGTACGTAGTGTGATGAATGTTATGTTATTGTTATGACAGTTTTCGTGAAGTAGTGCATTTTTTAATTTTTATTATACCGTTATGTCTAAACAATGACTGATGTGTCTCTTTTTAAGAATTTATTCGCAAGAGAAACGTATGCGCAAATACCCGCTTTAACAGAAAAGTTGCAAGTTTATTGGTTAAAAGCCATATGATAGCCAATAAATTTTCAACTTTTCTGTAAGAACAGAATTTGCGAATACGTTTCTCTTAGAAATGAATTCAAGAATCGAGCCTCAGAGAGAAACCTCTCCGAGGTTTTTCTCTGTGGAGACTGTGTGCAGACAGTTCGCGAATTGTTCTTTATTAATTGTTTGAGGTACTCGTGATCATCGAATGGAAGAGAACTTCGAGAGAAAGAGAACAGCGAGAGCGGTCAGTGGAAAGAATGGGGACTGGAATGCAGCTTATATTATTTTGTGTGTGATGGCTATTTTAATCTGTTGCGGGTTTCACGGCAATGATATGATAACCTGTATATTACATCGTGGATTACATCGTGGAGGCAGTGATGAGATGCGGGCCGGGTTTTTCGCGCATGCGCGGCGAGAATGATAGCAGTGAAGTAGTTAATAAAGAAAAAAAATGTACTGTTGATCGCCCTAATGCAATCATGTCAAATTTTTTGAATAAAAAGAAATAGCAGATATATTTATGTACAGATACGCACATACGCTCTCAACGTACAAATATATATATACATATATTTACACACAGATATACTTTCACATATAATTATAAGAAATTATTTTATTCTATAATAAAAAATATTAAAAAGAAAATAGGTGTTGAAATAATTTCAAATATTTAACAATACAAACAAAACATTTTATTTTTGGCAGAAATATTAAAGAATACCAACATTTGTTGCAAGGGTAAGGAAAACTGCCAAAAACCTTACCAGTATTCATAAAACAACAATTTATCTTTAAAATACAAAATAATATCATAAACGTAAGAAATTGCAAAGTTACAAAAACACAAAATATTATAGTAGTATACTAATAAAATATAATAAAATAAAAATACTTGTAATCAATTTAATGATAAACATGTTTTATAGATAAATATAATTTATAATATAATACAACTTCTACATTACAAAAATAATTTTTACTTGTTATATATTATTTATTAAATTTAATTAATTTATTAAATCCGTTAAAAATGACAAATATAACAATTACTATATACTAATTCAAATTATTAAATCTTTAATTTTTAACAATATGTAGCACATATTATCACAGTACGTAGTTATATAATACAGAACAGTATTATCAGAAAGGAAATATGGAAGGCAATGCAGAAATTGGAAATACTGGAAAAGCTAATAAGAATATGCAAACTGGTAATAACAGATTCGAAGAAAAAGATTAAAATCAATGGCTGCGTTCAGCAGAAAAAGCAGCTTTGCAACTGTTGTAAAATTCTTCAACACGACTGGTTTATACGTTTAGATCTAACAGGAACTAAGAGCAAAAACCAATCGTGTTGAAGAATTTTACAACAATTGCAAAGCTGCTTTTTCTGCTAAACGCAGCAACTAATTAACATTCCTAAGATTAGACAGTCAGAGAAGGTGATGGATTGGCCTCAATCGTGTTCAACCTGATTTTAGAAATAATAATATTTAGAATCATATGTAGCATGTATTAAAAAATAGAGGCTGGATATTAAAATACAAAAATTTGTTTTTTATTAAAAATTATTGCACATTAAATCTTTGGCTTTAGTCACTACAATATATTATTAACACGGTCATGTAAGTAAAACTGAAATTCTAAACGCAAATATTAAAAATTATGTATAGCATACATAAAAAAGTAGAGGCTAGATGTAAAAATGCAAACAAATGCAACAAAAAAAAAAAAAAATTAAGTATTATCAGATGTGCATTGTTCTCCGTATAAATTTTGTGTATTATGCAGTTCTAAATGCCTCGCGTCAATTTCAAAATTTGTACAATTTATATTTTGAGCTTGTAAACTAGATCGAATAACACAAATTGAGGAAACAGTATCATTTGATAGTCGATTCCTTTTTTTACATTTGACATCTGAAACAATAGAAAATATTCTTTCGGCCTCAGCATTAGAATGAGGATAAGAAAGGACTACTTGAGTTAATAATTCTAAGTTTGGGAACATCTTAGTCCCATCAAAATTTTCAGATTGTAGTATTTTAGCCCACATTTCATCTATTGGCAAAGAAGCTAATTCTTTTTTTTGTTGCTCATCAAAACTTAATGGTAAAATTGTCCATTTAAACGATAATTTTGTTATATTAATATTATGCTCTACCCGGTTAGCAATATAAGTTAAATTTTTAATTTTATGTCTACCTTCATTATATAAAGCTATATTAGGATCCAAAAAAATTAATTGTTTAAAAAGTTCATTTTTATAAGGTAGAGACGCTTTAGCATTTCTCGCGCGCGCGCGAACTGCCGTAACATAAAAATCCAAACATTTCAATCTAATTTGTTGCGCGCATTCGAAAGATAAAGTCTCTAAAAGACATTCACAATCCGGTCCCACATTTATGTCATTTATAGGTTTTATATTATCTTTATTATCCAATAGTAAATCTAAAGTTGAAATATTTTCTAAAACATCAATTTTTACCAAATTTACGGCTATTTGACGAATTAATTTTTGACTGCTTTCATATAATTTTGAATTCATGAATTAAAATATTACGAGATTGAAATAATACATTAAAGTTATTAAAAAAATTTAGTGCAAATTTTAAAAACAGCAAATACGCTTTAATAAAAATATCATTTAAATGTTCTAATATAATTTCCGCGGATTTTAATTTATCTTCTACTGTTGCTAACATAAAATAATTTTTAAAAATTTCCCAGTTATCTAAAAGTCTAACAACGCATTTTTCTAAAGATAACCATCTTGTTTCCGACAATTTTAATATTTTATTTCGTTGTCCATTAAAAAAATCTTGGAATTCTCCCAAAATCGCACATCGCTTTGCACTGCCCGAAATGTAAGTGGCAACTCCTCTAATCAAATTTTCGCAAGAAGAAGGTAATTTTTCGCAAGCCTTACTGGCTATAAGCGCGGATGAATGGCAAATACAATTTATTGTTATTAATTCTGGCACTTCCGTTTTAAGATGAGTCATAAAAGAATTTTTGGATCCGACCATTACTGACGCATTATCGCAAGCTAATCCAACAATATTTTTAATAGGAATATTTTGTTTTTCTAAACTTTCTTTAAACATTTTAAAAATTTTATTCGCGGAACAGTCTGTTGCATCTAAAGTTAATAATTCTAATAATTGAGTTACAATTTTTTTATTTAATGGTGATACGTAGCGGACAAGAACGCACATTAATTTTGTATCAGAGATATCCGTACTTTCGTCTATCAAAATGGAAAATTTACTAATTTTTAAATATTCAACAATTTTTTCAGTTTCACGTTTTGCAGTAATATTTTTAACAATACTTGCACACTTATGTCGAGCCAGCGAAAGGTCTTGCACAACTTCAGGTTTTATACAAATATCTTTTAACAAAGGAATTAAATGATCCACGATTTGAAAGGCTACATTATGCTCTGCGATAAAAGTTGCTATTTTAATTTCTGCGCGTTTAACCTGTTCTTTATGTGATAAACTATCTTTAAAAGTAGCCTTAAAATTACCAGAATTTATTTTTTCAATGTGTTTAACCGTTTGTGAATGTTTAATCAAATCTGTTTTGCAACATCTGATAGTTTTGTTGCATGCAATACAAAGCGCTTTATTTTCAGCAAGATGGGGAGCTAACCATCCTTTAAAAATACTTTCATCTAGCCAAGCATTTTGAAATTTTCTAATCCTACGTTTTTCAATAGCTCCTTTACTTGGACAATCCATCATTCATAAATAAATAAATATTACTTTTTTTCAAATATACTTGGCTAATTGTATTGATCTTACATTTATTTCTGAAGGCACGCGTTTATGTACTTGGTCTATCTTTTTTTTATTTCAATGTTGACGCACAGTTGGCGCATTTACTTCATATCAATCATTTTGTAGAGAAGATAATAAAGCAATATAGTAATGAGACAATTTACCTAATATAATAGTTTTTTTCTCAGATGCGCGCGCGCGCGCACACACACACACACACACACACACACACACACACACACACACACACACACACAATCGGCGCCTTCTTTTATCTCTTTTTAAAAAGGTTTGAAATACATAATAATTGTGATACACGTGCCGACATAAAGAGAACATTCATTGTAACATTATTAAGTTAATTGAAACCAAAAAATTCTATAAACTTACTGATTCTATAAACTGACTGAAACAGTTCAAAGTTACTAAAGTGACTTCCGGACCTGTAAGGGCTAAAGTAAAGACTAAACTACAGAGTTCTCTGCTGTAAACAATATGAAAAATACCCACTAATCAATGTCAAATTAAAGTAATATAATAAATATAAATGTAAAGTAAAGTAGATGTAAATTGTTAATATAATTTTTACTTTAGGAACACTTTAAAGAGGAGGAACCATAGTAGGACGGTTATTATTAAGATCAGTGCGTATAAAATGAAGGTTTTAAAACGTATACGAGGATCGTGTGAGACGGTGTACGATCCTCCGTTTTGCGATTCTACATTTCTAGGCATCTCATAAGAACCTAATGGGATGCTAATGTGACGCGATGGGTTGCTCGAAGCAATGCACTCCGATGAACAGTAAGTGCCCATCGCAATGGCATTGATGGCCTCCGCGGAGGAATCCTCCGCACCCGGCTCATCTACTGCGACGACTTCCTCCGGCGTGATTTCTATAACAGACATATCCATCGCGACAACGATTATCGTCTCCCGACGAACAGACAACGACGGTCTGAAGAATCGGAGTAGTACAGCGGCTTTATATAGTAGTACTGCGGCTAGTACCTGTTGGGTGGGGGGCGGCAGAGAGAAGGGGAAAGTGGCGGACGGGTCTCCTAACCTCTGATTGGCTAATGTACGTGAGGAGGGATAATTGGGGTAGACATAGACCGGCCCCTACCAGACCCCCGTAACTCGGTTACGGGCCTACCGCCAAATGTCGGCAAGAACGCGGTAGCGCGATGCGGATTAAGACCGTCCAGCGAGACGCGCGTCCGTGGTCGCTAGGAAGTTGTTTACAAGGAAATGTATCTGTCTAAATATATTATAGTTTGTAATTTGTTTTAAATCTTTATATTTCAAAATTTTGAGAAAAGTCGTGCATAATATGATCATATATAAATATGAATAATTAAATACGAATAATTTGTATATATAATTTTTGATCTAATAGCACATATACATATATATATATATATATATATATATATATATATATTATATATCTCTCTTCTCTCTCTCTCTCTCTCTCAATTCTGTAATAGCATTATGTGACGATCCGTTTCTACATGAAGCACCCTCGCGCTCGGCACGACCGCGCTATATGTAGGTTAACTCCCTTAAAGAGAAGAAAGTTATATTTTTTCTTATTACTTAATCGTGCTGCGGGTGGTAGTCTTTATATAATTGCATTTTACTCCCAAGAGAACCGAGAGGTGAGCCGCCTGTCGGCGGCGCCGCGCAGTAACTGGCGAGCAAGCGCGCGGCTACGCATATAGTATTCTCGCAAAGTCGAGAGAGCGGGTAAT
>NW_023415702.1:0-40614 GCF_013373865.1 Monomorium pharaonis | reverse complement strand
AACCTAATTACGGAATTAATACGCTCAGATAGCTCTCGCGGTTTCTGGTTTTTGCTCGTGCAGCACTTTCTCACTCTCTCCCTCTCTCCTCTCTCCATTCGCTGTCGCGAAAGAGTGGGTTACCAGGGTTGTAAATGGGCACGCAGCACTTAAATCTGGCGCGTAATAGCTCCGAGAGCTTAATGCCTCATAGGCAAAGTCTCGTAATATTTACGACGTATACCGAGACCAACAAAGGCAACGTCAATTAACGCACGAATGGTCTTTACACTATTTACGAAAACCAGTATGAAATTATACCAAATGCGTTATGTGAAATTAATTAGAGATTAAACGGAATAATTAAAATCTTTGGATAAATGGAATATCTCGCAGCGATTTCTCACTAATCGAATTAATGTAATATGTAATTAATTAGTAATAGTTATTAATTTTTATTTTATTGCGATATATAATAAAGTACTTAACGATTGGTGTTTGATTGTTATTTACGATTACTATAAACTTCCAAAAAGGGAAGATTGGAGGATGAAAGTCGTAAAAAGCTGCAATGAAATATATTTCTGTCAGAAAATTAAATTAAGTTCTGAGCCTTAGCGTGCGTGTCGTCGCACAATAAAATGTTATTGCCGCAATCAATCTTACGTTACTAATAACCTCGAAAGCAAACGTTCGTTGTCAAGCCAAGTCGAGTTGTCAACGTCCCGGGCTTGTGGGATGCGGAAAAATTAGGAAGCGAAAAGGTACTTCGTGGATATATAAGACGAACTGTCACGGACAAGAAAAGAGGGTTGGCGTCGCGCATCCTTTATCGTGGCGGTGGCAGGTCGGGGGGTTGGACGACCCCGGCAGGCAAGCATTCAACCGACCTTTTCACCCACTCTTCGCATCGGGTCTTCCCCCTCGATTTGACATCGCGCCCAAAGTCGCCCTACTCGCCCGTCGTCGTTCCATCACTGCCAGCCACTGCCGTTCCAGCCGAGGAGGATTCGCTTACCCTTGCGAAGGGCTGCCCACCGAACCTCCGCCAATGAGGATAGACAGAGCTAATACGTCGTACGAGCTGTATTATCATGTCTGTCTTGCTGAGCGGCGAACAGAACTTGAGATTATAAGTTTCTGACGCGTAAGATGATCAGTTAAGCCGGCGAAGCTATTACGAGACCAGAAATAATTACCCTCGTCCGGGTAACAGGATTGAAAGTAATTACATTGTCTCTGATAAAAATACGAGAGATAACTTTTGAGTATCAACGATTTTAGATTTTTGCTTTATTTATGACGCTGTTGCACATCTGGCGATGGCGATTTTTAAGTTCAAAAAAATGAATGTTACGTAACATAGACAAACTGCCTTCTGACAATTTAACTAACGGTGTATAGCGGTTGGAAAAATGTAACGATATCAATTTTGAATGGTGTAAGTGTGTCCCAGCAATCCATATTTGAAGAGATATTTTTCTAAAATATTTTGCATGTAAGCCATTCATTTTGAAAGTACATATGCTAGATTATGAAATGCAATGAATTTTAAGTACGAGAAATTTGCAACTACATTTTTTAATGAGACGTGATACACTTTTTTTAAAGCAGACAGTTAAGTTTTAATGTCCCAAATTAAATAATCTACATTAAGAAACGTCAAATCTCACGAAACGTTTTTCGATTTGCTTGCCGCGTTACGTCGTTCCAAACTGTGCCACGAGTTCCCCGTATATTCATCGATCTATGCACTTTATATCGCCCGCGAGGCGAGGAATCCAAGTCACGATGATACCACCGCGCCATGAATTCCCAAAGTGGCCCTACTAGCTGAAAGCATTCACAATCGATACCCAGCCTATCCCCGATCGGACCCTTCTTGGCATTGCGCCGCTGAAAAGCGTCGTTCTCGTATCCATAATTCGTCGTCGTCACGCCGTACTTTTCTACCGTACAATCCAATTTCACGTGGCATTCATCTGTTACATAAAAGGAAAGAAGATGGAGTTTTTTATGTTTACTACAAAAAGGGGGATTATCTTCTTTAAGCTCTTTTAAATTTCTGTATTTCGTGTGTAACTAGCAGAGACATGATTACTTAATATCGTATTAGAGAAAAAAAAAAGATTTATAACCGAAACAAGCAGGATTGAACCGAAGGGATGTTTCTTACTTTATACGCCGTAGAAAGGGGGTTCGTAAGCGTAGATATCCACGAGTCTTATCGAGTCGGTAGGCGCTCGCGATATCTCTTGGTCATGGCTCCCGTGGGAACAGCGAGAAGCCCGGAGTCATATAAGGAGTACATTTGTCACACACAGGTAGAGAGTAGTAGATCCCGCCCGCCCATATCCCAGTCACCTTCCCAACTGCGCTCCCCGCGAACAGGCAGGTATCGCGTGTGCACGTGCACCCGTTCACCCCTGACCTATCTATCCAACCTGTCTACCTATCTTGTTCACGAATAAATATTCCGTCGTGCGGATCGTGCACCACGCGACAGCGGTTCTTAACGTGAAGGTGATAAGACAAACGATCGAAACGGATTCCTGATAAACTATCAACCGCGAATAGTCGACGTGTTAACATTAGTAATGGCTGTGCCAAGTGGTTTCCTTCTCTGAGTCCCGAAGCCAATAATCCTCTATGATAGACAAACGAAGAGAAATTGAAAAAAAATACAAAACGTTATTGAATATGCATAACTTTAAAAAATTGATAATAAATTTTTAGGAAAGTTTTGTGCAAGATAAGTAACATAAGTCTGTAAAAAAAGACTCTTAAGATGTGTAATATAATCTCAGTAAAAAGTTTATATGTGCTATATAATTTTTAAATTGAAGCATTTTGATTTCTCGATTCTACGTGTACCTTCTTGAGAAAATAAATCCGCTCGTGTATACTTCGAAATTCTACGCTCTGAAGAAACTTGGGAAAGATTAATACACAACGCCATGACTCTTCGTCATGATGTTCAATAACTTTACAAGAGAATATCAGTACCATCACTGGTTGCGTGCACGTCAAGAACACGTCTGTGTTCTCGAAGGGCCGTCAAAGATTTCGCTGAGCGCATTTGTTGCACAGCGCTTATCAATTTTTCACCGTTGAGAACCAACGTTATCGAAACTCTGGCTAAACTATTCATGTAGATAAACTATTCATATGTTGAAGGTGACAGTAAGACAATATCATGTCGAAACCACGAAGAAAATGTTGTCAAGTTTGAAAAACTTTGAAATGATTAATCTTTGATCTACTGAACGTCACCAACAATATCATGGAAAATTGATGCAATTCGTGGCCATTGGCTCGATAGTCGTTCATTGTTATGACGAAAGTTAAACTAATTAAAAAATAATCGGATATCATCGTTTTTATATTTACTTCTTACTTTAAAATACATGCAGGTATCACACTATGTATTCGAAATTTGAAGATATTAATTTGTAACATTAAATAACATTTATTAGTCTTTTGATTATCAATTCTTTTTTGACAGAATTTGTTTTTTCATAAATAAAAAGAATTTTATTTAATATAAATTAAATATAAGTAAACATTTTTTAAATAAGGAAAATATTTATCTTTACAAAACAGTAAATAAAATTTTTTTTTAATAATACATAGAAATACTATAAAATCCTGCAACTACATATTATTCTTCGAAATTTTTCATTCGACATTGTGCACTCGAATGTCCAATCAGTGATTCAGCAGTCAGGTTAGACGTGTCGGGACAATCAATCCTTGACCTCTCATTACGCCGCAGACGCACGCTTTGCTAAGTTTAACGGAACGGTCGTCGCCATGCAGCGCGTTTCTCCGGATTATCTCGATCGTGACGAGCGTCGAGACGCCTCTGCAGACGAGGAACTCGTGCGCCACTCGTACATTTCGCGACATAGCAGACATATAGTCAGACAGTTGGTTCTATTTATAGTAAGGAGTCTTTGGTAAGTCCGCGGCAGATACGACAAGAAGGCGAAATAAAAAAAATGGAAGAAACACCTATTCTTTCTTTCTCTTTCTCTCCACGCTGGTAAGCTCGATTCGTCCTATTTATATGTACATTCTGCGCAATTACGATAAATGATGATTTGAGTTTAAATTCGAGCGCCCTTATTAGAAAATGTAGCTGAAGCTAGCAGTCAAACACCAGGGCCGAAGTCATATAGGCGTTTCCAGAGAGCACCATTCAATCAACATTAAAAAATTCTCTGGTTATGAGATTTTTATCGAACTTCGAAAAATTTGCATAGGGTTTAGTCATTATAATACATAATTGATCATTTGCGACAAGACTTGTAATTTATCAACTGTTATAAATTTTTTCAACTAATTTTTATCGTTTTCGTGTGCCTCACTCCTAAATGCAACGTACGATTTCCTCCAAATTTGGCTGGAAATATCTTTCAGTAACGCAGAATCAACCGATCGATCATTCGCGGGATGACGTGCATTTGCCTAATTGTTATAAATATTTAAAAAATTAATTTTTAATTTTTTGTGTGCCTCACGCCTAAACGCAAGGTACGATTTCCTCCAAATTGGCTGGAAATATCTTTCAGTAACGTACAATGGATTAATCGATCATTTGCGAGCTGACGTGCATTTGCCTAATTGTTATAAACATTTAAAAAATTAATTTTTATCTTTTCGTGTGCTTCACGCCTAAACGCAACGTACGATTTCCTCCAAATTTGGCTGGAAATATCTTTTCGTAACGCACAATCGACTGATCGATCATTCGCGAGATGACGTGCATTTGCCTAATTGTTATAAACATTTAAAAAATTAATTTTTATCTTTTCGTGTGTCTCACGCCTAAACGCAACGTACGATTTCCTCCAAATTTGGCTGGAAATATCTTTCAGTAACGTGCAATCGATTAATCGATCATTCGCGAAATGACATGCATTTGACTAATTGTTATAAACATTTAAAAAATTAATTTTTATCTTTTCGTGTGCCTCACGCCTAAACGCAACGTACGATTTCCTCCAAATTTGGCTGGAAATATCTTTCAGTAACGTGCAATCGAATAATCGATCATTCGCGAAATGACATGCATTTGCCTAATTGTTATAAACATTTAAAAAATTAATTTTTATCTTTTCGTGTGCCTCACGCCTAAACGCAACGTACGATTTCCTTCCAAATTTGGCTGGAAATATCTTTCAGTAACGTGCAATCGAATAATCGATCATTCGCGAAATGACATGCATTTGCCTAATTGTTATAAATATTTAAAAAAATTAATTTTTAATTTTTTGTGTGCCTCACGCCTAAACGCAATGTACGATTTCCTCCAAATTTGGCTGGAAATATCTTTCAGTAACGTACAATGGATTAATCGATCATTTGCGAGCTGACGTGCATTTGCCTAATTGTTATAAACATTTAAAAAATTAATTTTTATCTTTCGTGTGCTTCACGCCTAAACGCAACGTACGATTTCCTCCAAATTTGGCTGGAAATATCTTTTTGTAACGCACAAATCGACTGATCGATCATTCGCGAGATGACGTGCATTTGCCTAATTGTTATAAACATTTAAAAAATTAATTTTTATCTTTTTGTGTGCCTCACGCCTAAACGCAACGTACGATTTCCTCCAAATTTGGCTGGAAATATCTTTCAGTAACGTGCAATCGATTAATCGATCATTCGCGAAATGACATGCATTTGACTAATTGTTATAAAACATTTAAAAAAATTAATTTTTATCTTTTCGTGTGCCTCACGCCTAAACGCAACGTACGATTCCTCCAAATTTGGCTGGAAATATCTTTCAGTAACGTGCAATCGAATAATCGATCATTCGCGAAATGACATGCATTTGCCTAATTGTTATAAACATTTAAAAATTAATTTTATCTTTTCGTGTGCCTCACGCCTAAACGCAACGTACGATTTCTCCAAATTTGGCTGGAAATATTTTTCAGTAACGTGCAATCGAATAATCGATCATTCGCGAAATGACATGCATTTGCCTAATTGTTATAAATATTTAAAAAATTAATTTTTAATTTTTTGTGTGCCTCACGCCTAACGCAATGTACGATTTCCTCCAAATTTGGCTGGAAATATCTTTCAGTAACGTACAATGGATTAATCGATCATTTGCGAGCTGACGTGCATTTGCCTAATTGTTATAACATTTAAAAAAATTAATTTTTATCTTTTCGTGTGCTTCACGCCTAAACGCAACGTACGATTTCCTCCAAATTTGGCTGGAAATATCTTTTTCGTAACGCACAATCGACTGATCGATCATTCGCGAGATGACGTGCATTTGCCTAATTGTTATAACATTTAAAAAATTAATTTTTATCTTTTCGTGTGCCTCACGCCTAAACGCAACGTACGATTTCCTCCAAATTTGGCTGGAAATATCTTTCAGTAACGTGCAATCGATTAATCGATCATTCGCGAAATGACATGCATTTGACTAATTGTTATAAACATTTAAAAAATTAATTTTTAATTTTTCGTGTGCCTCACGCCTAAACGCAACGTACGATTTCCTCCAAATTTGGCTGGAAATATCTTTCAGTAACGTGCAATCGAATAATCGATCATTCGCGAAATGACATGCATTTGCCTAATTGTTATAAATATTTAAAAAATTAATTTTATTTTTGTGTGCCTCACGCCTAAACGCAAAGTACGATTTCCTCCAAATTTGGCTGGAAATATCTTCAGTAACGTACAATGGATTAATCGATCATTTGCGAGCTGACGTGCATTTGCCTAATTGTTATAAACATTAAAAAATTAATTTTTATCTTTTCGTGTGCTTCACGCCTAAACGCAACGTACGATTTCCTCCAAATTTGGCTGGAAATATCTTTTCGTAACGCACAATCGACTGATCGATCATTCGCGAGATGACGTGCATTTGCCTAATTGTTATAAACATTTTAAAAAATTAATTTTTATATTTTGTGTGTGCCTCACGCCTAAACGCAACGTACGATTTCCTCCAAATTGGCTGGAAATATCTTTCAGTAACGTGCAATCGATTAATCGATCATTCGCGAAATGACATGCATTTGCCTAATTGTTATAAACATTTAAAAAATTAATTTTTATCTTTTCGTGTGCCTCACGCCTAAACGCAACGTACGATTTCCTCCAAATTTGGCTGGAAATATCTTTCAGTAACGTACAATCGAATAATCGATCATTCGCGAAATGACATGCATTTGCCTAATTGTTATAAATATTTAAAAAATTAATTTTAATTTTTTGTGTGCCTCACGCCTAAACGCAATGTACGATTTCCTCCAAATTTGGCTGGAAATATCTTTCAGTAACGTACAATGGATTAATCGATCATTTGCGAGCTGACGTGCATTTGCCTAATTGTTATAAACATTTAAAAAATTAATTTTTATTTTTTCGTGTGCTTCACGCCTAAACGCAACGTACGATTTTTTCCAATTTGGCTGGAAATATCTTTCAGTAACGTGCAATCGAATAATCGATCATTCGCGAAATGACATGCATTTGCCTAATTGTTATAAATATTTAAAAAAATTAATTTTTTATCTTTTGTGTGCCTTACGTCTAAACGCAATGTACGATTTCCTCCAAATTTGGCTGGAAATATCTTTCAGTAACGTACAATCGACTAATCGATCATTCGCGAAATGACATGCATTTGCCTAATTGTTATAAACATTTAAAAATTAATTTTTATCTTTTCGTGTGCCTCACGCCTAAACGCAACGTACGATTTCCTCCAAATTTGGCTGGAAATATCTTTCAGTAACGTGCAATCGATTAATCGATCATTCGCGAAATGACATGTATTTGCCTAATTGTTATAAATATTTAAAAAATTAATTTTCATTGTTTTGTGTGTCTCACGCCTAAACGCAATGTACGATTTCCTCCAAATTTGGCTGGAAATATCTTTCAGTAACGTACAATGGATTAATCGATCATTTGCGAGCTGACGTGCATTTGCCTAATTGTTATAAACATTTAAAAAATTAATTTTTATCTTTTCGTGTGCTTCACGCCTAAACGCAACGTACGATTTCCTCCAAATTTGGCTGGAAATATCTTTTCGTAACGCACAATCGACTGATCGATCATTCGCGAGATGACGTGCATTTGCCTAATTGTTATAAACATTTAAAAAATTAATTTTTATCTTTTCGTGTGCCTCACGCCTAAACGCAACGTACGATTTCCTCCAAATTTGGCTGGAAATATCTTTCAGTAACGTGCAATCGATTAATCGATCATTCGCGAAATGACATGCATTTGACTAATTGTTATAAACATTTAAAAAATTAATTTTTAATTTTTCGTGTGCCTCACGCCTAAACGCAACGTACGATTTCCTCCAAATTTGGCTGGAAATATCTTTCAGTAACGTGCAATCGAATAATCGATCATTCGCGAAATGACATGCATTTGCCTAATTGTTATAAATATTTAAAAAATTAATTTTTAATTTTTTGTGTGCCTCACGCCTAAACGCAAAGTACGATTTCCTCCAAATTTGGCTGGAAATATCTTTCAGTAACGTACAATGGATTAATCGATCATTTGCGAGCTGACGTGCATTTGCCTAATTGTTATAAACATTTAAAAAATTAATTTTTATCTTTTCGTGTGCTTCACGCCTAAACGCAACGTACGATTTCCTCCAAATTTGGCTGGAAATATCTTTTCGTAACGCACAATCGACTGATCGATCATTCGCGAGATGACGTGCATTTGCCTAATTGTTATAAACATTTAAAAAATTAATTTTTATATTTTTGTGTGCCTCACGCCTAAACGCAACGTACGATTTCCTCCAAATTTGGCTGGAAATATCTTTCAGTAACGTGCAATCGATTAATCGATCATTCGCGAAATGACATGCATTTGCCTAATTGTTATAAACATTTAAAAAATTAATTTTTATCTTTTCGTGTGCCTCACGCCTAAACGCAACGTACGATTTCCTCCAAATTTGGCTGGAAATATCTTTCAGTAACGTACAATCGAATAATCGATCATTCGCGAAATGACATGCATTTGCCTAATTGTTATAAATATTTAAAAAATTAATTTTTAATTTTTTGTGTGCCTCACGCCTAAACGCAATGTACGATTTCCTCCAAATTTGGCTGGAAATATCTTTCAGTAACGTACAATGGATTAATCGATCATTTGCGAGCTGACGTGCATTTGCCTAATTGTTATAAACATTTAAAAAATTAATTTTTATTTTTTCGTGTGCTTCACGCCTAAACGCAACGTACGATTTTTTCCAAATTTGGCTGGAAATATCTTTCAGTAACGTGCAATCGAATAATCGATCATTCGCGAAATGACATGCATTTGCCTAATTGTTATAAATATTTAAAAAATTAATTTTTATCTTTTTGTGTGCCTTACGTCTAAACGCAATGTACGATTTCCTCCAAATTTGGCTGGAAATATCTTTCAGTAACGTACAATCGACTAATCGATCATTCGCGAAATGACATGCATTTGCCTAATTGTTATAAACATTTAAAAAATTAATTTTTATCTTTTCGTGTGCCTCACGCCTAAACGCAACGTACGATTTCCTCCAAATTTGGCTGGAAATATCTTTCAGTAACGTGCAATCGATTAATCGATCATTCGCGAAATGACATGTATTTGCCTAATTGTTATAAATATTTAAAAAATTAATTTTCATTGTTTTGTGTGTCTCACGCCTAAACGCAACGTACGATTTCCTCCAAATTTGGCTGGAAATATCTTTCCTTTATGTAAAATCGATTGATCGATCATTCGCGGAAGGACGTGCATTTTTCTAATTGTTATAAATTTTTAAATTAATTTTTTTTGTGTTTTTGCGCCTCACGCCTAAACGCAAAATACGATTTCTTTCAAATTTGGCTGGAAATATCTTTTCGTAACGCACAATCGACTGATCGATGATTCGCGGGAGGACGTGCATTTTCGTAATTGTTATTACAAATTTGGAGGAAATTGTACTTTGCGTTTAGGCGTGAGGCGCGGAAAACGATAAAAATTAGTTTAAAAAATTTATAACGGTTGGTAAATTACATTTTTTTTGCGAATGATTGATTATGTATTATAATGACTGAACCTTATTCAAATTTTTAACGTTTGATTGAATGGTGCTCTCTGGAAACGCCTATATGACGTTTGGCTTTTGCCGCTCGACGTTTGGCTGCTAGCTTCAGCTGTATTATTAGAAACTTAATACAAAACGCTTTCAAATAATTAACGCTATCGCCAAGGCAAGATCTTTTACGCCTATGATTCTTGCTTTTCTTATTGTTGTAATATAGTTTCATTAATCTGATATTGGTTTTTCAGCTTAAAATTAAAATTTTAATTACTACATGGTTTCATTAATTAAAAAATGGCTTCTTAGTTTAAAATAGAACTTATTTCAATATACGAATTTAAGTTTTACCTCTGAAAAATTAAAGTCTCTAGAAATTTGAAGAAATAATCTGGAATTTAAAAAATATGTTTTCTAAGCAAAAATCAGCATCACGTTCGTCAACGTGTTCGTGTCATCTAAAGGTAATACATCACGCGTAGTGGCATTATTCCATGTGATTCCTCCCGTACGTTTTTCACGTACGCACCCCGCGCCTATTTCGTATTACTCGCATGCGAATCGAACGCGAGCAATCAGCCCGGAGGTCGCCCGAAGCTAACAGCCGTGCGATCCCTCGCGCCTTCGGCGATGTGAATCGGCTTTTATGGCACGGCCATACCGTAGCAATTGCGGCGCCAAGTGACGGACCCCCGACGTCGTTCGGCGTCGGTGCCGGCGTTGCTGGCGCTAACCCAAATCGTACCCTGCTCCCTCTCGACCCCCTATCTGCCTGTCTTCACCTCTCTTTCTTTCTCCTTCTCTTCTTTTCTCTTCTCTTTTTTCTTTTCTTCATTCTGCCATTCAATCCTTCTTTCCCGGTGTATCTTCGTCCGAACGAATTATAGACCGCCTGCTGGAGATACGTCAAATCGCCATCAACCAGACTTACTTTTTGTCAATTATTCGGTTAGGCTAACTTTCGATGAGACGAAATGAACGGATCTCCATCTGCTGATTGCGCTTGGTCAGTGTTAATGAGGCAAATACTCTTCGACATAATTGAGAACAATTGGCTAATGAGAAGGTGTGCCAATTATATTAACTATATAGTGCATATAGAATTTTTAATTTTTTAAAATCGAATTATTTTTGTAATTTTAATTGCGGAATATGCATTGCATGTTTATTATACTCTATATAAGACGAATAACATTAATATAAATGTTTCCC
Source organism: Monomorium pharaonis (assembly GCF_013373865.1). NCBI lineage: Eukaryota > Metazoa > Arthropoda > Insecta > Hymenoptera > Formicidae > Monomorium > Monomorium pharaonis. The sequence continues at coordinate 29,324 of NW_023415702.1, read as the reverse complement.
AAAGTCGTACAATGAATGTGAAATAGTTTCAGTTTGCAGCAAAAAGCTGGAGAAAAGTTATTTCGTGTCATAAAGTTGAATGGTTTGCACCGTGTAACTTCTGTACAGTGATTGTTTTTTCTCGAGTGCAATTTGAAAAATAAATTTCACACTTTTATGCCTCCAATGCGAAACTATAAACGCTCGTAATCAGACTTCCGTCGTATGTTCCGCGCTTTCAAATCTAAACTGTAAATTCGCGAGGGTGGTGGTGGTCAACCGGTAATTAAATCCGTCGTCGACCTATTTACCGTTTACGCGGATTTATAGGACGCGAGAAAATTTCGGCGCGATGATCGAGCGACCGAATTCCGGGCCGGGGCGAAATTCCGCGTATTCGCGATAAATAAAACTGGGTGAGGTCGCTGCTCGTTTGGGATATGGATTGAATGAGAGCGCGGCACGGCAGAAAGCGCGTACCTCATGATTTTTTGGTTCCCGCCACCGTCGTTTACCAAACAATTCCCAATTGCCTTGTCAAAAAGTTCCGGCCAGAAATGGCCGCTGATTTATAGGCCACGGATTTATCGTTCGCCTAGTAAAAAGGGGAGCGACAAAAGGAGGCTAGAAAGAGACAAGCGATGGGTTATCGAGATGAAGGGGAAAATGGGAAACGCGCGTACGGGAAACGTGTACGTGATTGACAAGTGTCGTAGCTCTCGCGCATTCGAAAGCTGCCTGAAATACAGAAGAAAAATGCGTTTTCTTCTCTCTTGTCGATACAATTGTTTGGATACAAATAGTTTTCGAACGTGCAGGGTAGTAAAGTGATTTGATGAAAATGCAAATTATGAGAACAACGGTGAAGACAGAGAAACAATTTCCATAGTACAGGATCTTTTTCGTTTCGTTTCGAAACAACTATCCTCGCTTTATCTAAACGAAACGTTTCCCCGTGAAAGCCACTTCATTTTTATGTGGGTCCATTGCGCCGGCGATGCGTCACTGGAAGGAAAAACGTGTCGCGTGCATGAAACGCCGCTGCAAGCATCGGATCGCTTCGTTTTCGAGAGTATTTTAAACCCTGGCCGGTCATTAATACACATCCGCTCGGTGTATACCGGCTCGGGGTGAGGTCGCCCGTTACATAGCGCGCGAGTGTGCATCCACGAATGAATTATCGCCACGCTCGATGCAACGGGCACGAAATCGCCGCGAAACTCGTTCGTCTAGCCCACTCGTGCCTCCACTTGCGTACATCACTTTTGACCGCGTCCTATGAATATGTAAACGTAACAGCTATGGACGCAATAAAATTCCTGCTGCTTGTTCAGTGGAAAGGAGACAATCGACGCGGCAGAGAGGAATGGTATACGACTATACGAAAGAATTTCCATTCGTAATCGCAGGTGACTTGAATTATTTATACCTCACTGGTTTTATTGGTTTTTTTTTTTTTAAATTAGATATCAGAGTTTTAGATACACATAAAAAATATTTGGAATGTTATTAAAAAGTATACTGCAGGAAAGTATGATTGATTATCTACGCAAGTGTAATAACGAATTATTTTCTTAAAGGATGTGTATATTTTAATTGATGGTTAAATAAATTGTTAGGCAGAATTATTTCTTCAAATTTTTTTAAATTGCCATATAGATATTTAACGTAGATACTATAAAACTTAAGTATCTAACTAGGGAATACAGTCAAGTGTCTTTCGATTTTAATATAAACTTTGGATATATTAAATTAAAGTATAGATAAGAATAACAGATACGTATTTTTATATATTTTCTTTTTTGTTACATTTTAATATGTTCAAAACTTATTAAAATCACCAAAGCGCCGCTTAGAGTTGTATTCCTTTGTAAATATAGAATTTTGAAGTAATTAATTAACTTTGCTAACTTAAATTATCATAATACGACATTGGCAATATTATTCTCCGTACGCACGCATCTATGTTGTAACTGGGAAACGAAAGAGCGAAACTGTTGCTGTTAGTTAATTTTCCTGAATCGCGACGAGATTCAAAGTCAAACTTTCTCGATGGCCCGCAGCGGTTGACGTTAATTCCGTTCGTCCCCACCAGGAACGAAATTTACACGTCGAGTATACCAGATGATTTCACCTAGAACGGCTTAATATGTTTGCCATGAATAATAATCCCTTTAGGGAACGTCATGAAACAGTAAGAATTGCGATTGAATTAATAACAAGAAGTGAAACAGGAATATTGACGTTTAATCAACTGTCATGAAATGTAACTTAAAAAATATATAATTATTCGCTTTTATAATTAAATCATTAGCTAAATCAATAAAATAATTAAAGAGAAAGAGTATATTAATATAGAAGGTATTATAACAGTTTGTATTGAAACAGCAAATTAAATTAATGAAGATATATTATAGTATATTATTTTAGAATCTTTAATTTTAAAGTTAATTAATATTGCACATCATGTCATTTGGCCAATAAATTTTATTCATATCAATATTATACATTTCTATTATTTTTAATTTATCTTACGTAAATGCAAATTTGATGCATATATAAATTATTTGCCCGATTTCCATTAAATTTCTTTTATAAAAATTATTTTCTTTTACAAATTACTTTTATAATATTTTTATATTAGCTTTGATTATCAATATAATAATCATACAAATCACTATGTGTGGTCTCACGACATATGTGTAACAATTTGAACTATTGTCATCCGAGGCAAATAGTCGACGAATCTAGCAAGAAAGTGAAGACGTCGCGAAGTGGCCGATGCGACATGGGTGTCGAGAACGACCGTGAAAACGGTGGTCACGTGGTGAGAATAGGTGCGAGAGACGGCGGGCAAAAGCGGCACGGCGGACATCTCGAGTAGCTCGGAGCGGACAATCTCGAGGGTGCGGATAATTTATGCGCGCAATTAGGTGGCGGCGGGGGCCTGTAAATTAATTGGGAAGATGGTAGTAAAAGTTAATTTGGTAGGTAGCCAGGCAGTCGTTTGGCTCAGGTGGCGCGCGCGCACTGTGCACTCGTGTCTGATTTGGGAACGGAATTCATGGGAGGCAAGAACCTAAACGGGGAGAAACACTGAGAAATAGAACCCCGTGTACGTGTGTTTTCTAAATCTGCGGACGACCCTACTCGAGCGTGAAATAGTATCCGTTTTATCATACGCGAGCAGACTCGAGTTGAATTGACCCTTGATAACTTTCTGCCTATGCAGGAATCTATTTCATGGAATACAAAAAAAAAGTCTTTACTCGATCTCGTCTAGTTTAATTTAGTTCCTAATATTTACTACACTCTGTTATTTAGCAAATTACACGTAATCGCTCGTGTATAACTACAACTTTTCAAGAAAATCTAGATCTCTGTGCTTTAAAGAGTTTAAAGCAACGCGCTTTTATTTGAAATCTCTCGAGACTCTAAAGGAAGATAACGTCTCTAAAATTCTGAATGCATGCATATCAATAAGGGAAAGGAAACTAAGATAAAGCATGCGCGGCATGCTAACGCAAAGTGAGCAAAGACTTCGGAGGTAATAAGAAGAATACAAAGACGATAATGATGTGTTGAATGAGCTAAACATGGCACCGAACCGCTTTTATCGCTAATTGAATCTTTGTAAGTGCTCGAGCTAAAGTTATAAATTGCACGGGCATTTACGTTCTTCTTACGTCGCGATATTCATTTATCATATTCCGCAATATATTTCCACCCACGAAAATTATTGTCAATGTTAAACAAATGTTAAATGTACGTATCGGTAAAATGATTCCAACTTCTGTCTTTGGATCCTCGAGTTTGAGTAGATGACAACTTTTATAAGGCGCTAATTCATTTGGCGTCGACCAAATAAATGGTCCATAAGCCTTCATCGGAAACTTGATCTGTGTGAGCTTTCGTCCCTGATGTACTACATCCATCTTTCTTTAAGGCATTTCCCGAGATTTGCGAGTTAGCGAACGGAGAGATAGCGCGGGTCGGTCGATAGTGAATACATCGTTGATCCCTAGCGATGATATATCGACCATATTCGGCCCATCTCGCACGGTCGAATCCTTTCTGAGGGAATAAAGTACGGCGCAGACAAGGTGCCCGTGAAACTCTTCGACCTCTCTCCATTTCTTCGGCATCGAGTAGACCAAGAATTCATCTCGATCGTGAATATTTTTCTCATACATGCATGTAGACATGATGGGCACTGGAGCGAGATGTCTTTCTTCCATACTTTTTTACTTTCTCTCATCATTCCCTCCCTTCTCTATCTCTCTTTCTTTTTCTCAAATTATATTACTATTACGTTTTGCATAATAATGCACAATGATAAAAAAGCGGGAGGTATACACAGAGAACATTAAAAACGGAAAAAGTCGTGTAAAACAGCAATAATGGATGTCATTATGCATGCTCGCAAGGTAATTTGCAGCGATGCACCGGTTGACTTAATTGCTTTAATTTCCGGACAGCAGAGGGAATATTTTCCGGTGAAAGTCCTTTGTAATTCAAACTCTTAACTAGAATAGAAATTAATGCGACGAAAGAGAATAAAGGCGCTCGAATACTACTTTAAGACTCGCGAATTTGGCGGAAGACTGGCATAAAACACGGAGAAAGAAAAATTAAATTTAGATCATCCAGCGAGTTTTTTACAGATACGTCTCGACAATCGGGAAAGAAAAGATTATGAAATATAAAGAATATTAAGTAGACGCGACGTTCTCAGAGACGGGAAAATGTATTCCTTTCTCTTAAAGCGACATATATAAAGGAAAATTATATACTTTGTAAAGTATATGATAAGATATTAAATTTAAAAGTTAATAATGATTGATTTTTAGTAAGAAAGACTTTTTGTTAAGCTTGAGAAATACTTAAAAATTGATTTGATTACTGCTGAATAAAGAAATGTAAGAACCGCAAACTTCAACACGACATCCTATAGTCATTGTCACTATATCACAACATGTCATAGTTATTGCTACTCGCTTCTTTTTCATCTTCAATTTTGTACAATCTTTCGTTATAAATTGCCATTAATCCTGAATTTTACGTAGTGACCGCGAGTGACACGTCGAAAGAAAAAGGTGAGCGTGAGAGTTGACAAAGTATGCTTCGAAGGTACTGAAACGCACCACTTCTTTTCGCGGCGCCGTGAACCGAGAACGAATGTAGAAACTTCAGAGCTGGAAACCAGGAATTCTGTGGGAGAAAGAAGGTGGGCGAGTAGATCGCGCAAGCACTGACAGAGAGGCGAGAAGAAATTTACGAAGACTGGACCCCTTTCATTGAAATCCTGGGTCTGGAAAACCGCGAAATCGTTCAAATAACGTCGCGGCACTGTACCGATGAAAATCTTGCGGAGACTCGATATTCGTAGCTCCTAAAAAAAAAAAGGCAACAAAGCAATCGAAAATGACGGTCAGCTAGGCTGCACTATCGTTTGTTCTAATTTTAATTAATAATTCGTGTTACAAATTTATGCGGTTTTCTACAGTCTCAAGTATTATTATTTTTACCTCCCTATTATTTGACATTTCTCAATATTTTCTTTTAATAATTAGCGATATAATTAAAATAAATAATTATATGTATAGTTGATTTTTCTACATATTTTATTATCATAAGAGTTAAGAGTAGCTAAAAGATTAAATAACACACTTTTAAAATGTAATAAGAGAATTAAGTTTCAATTTTATATAGATATTTAAATGGAACAATATAATAATAGAACAATCTATAAAATTTAAACATTTTTGATAATGTAATGTATGTGACAAGGTATGTGACGTTATTCCCGCATTGCTTATTTAATATTCACGATTTTTCAACACGTGTGTTTATTGTACCCTCCACGATTTTGGTCGCTTTTTTCTCGCCGTTTCCTTTATCCTCTCATTTCCTTCACTTTTCTCTTCCGCGAGAGTGCAAACTTTCTCTATTTGTTCTCGGTTCGTGGCTCGAGAGGAAGTGGTGCGTTTCGGTAGATTCGAAAACGTCGCGTCAGTTCCGCATGATTCCGCGCGTAACATCTCGTGTGGCGCGAAATTCTTTCGCGTGCAAATCACGGAGACAATGCTCATTCGTCCTCGGCGCGCAGACGCATGTGCGCCGCGTTTCACATTTCGGTCCGGGAGCGTAAAGTTTCCGCGGGGATAATTTTATGTATATTTACGTCGCGTTTCGATTCCGCGAACTGTGAGCGAGAAAAACGATTACGAGTTTGCAGTGTGTAAACGTGTAAACATCGTTGCTCGACGTAAAAGTTATTTCCATTTTGGTTTGGCGAACGTGACGACGAGCGAATTAAACGCTTGTTAGAACGCGAGGTCTCAGCATTAAGTTTAAAGCTGCTGCATTATCCTTCCATAATTACGCACAAACAACAGATAATTCACCCTAGATTCGTATCGAACGAAATCGGTTAGAGATACGCGCGCAACGAGAGAGATAGAGAGAGAGATGTATCGTGCCTCGAAGATTAAGGGCTGCACGTTTCCCCGCGAACGATCCTGGTAACCCGGCACTTTCGCTTAAAAAATTAGCCATCCTTTCTTTACAAGACATTCCCTTAATTTCTCCTGTGAAAACAGCTTGCGTTTTTCCTCCCCCTCCGCTCATTACGAACGAATGAACGAACGAACGCCGTTCCCCCGGGGGACGAAATTAGTGCGGAGGATAATTGTATTCCCGCGCGCACGCGAATGTCCAGTTTGTCGTTGCTGAATGCGCGGGACACAGCGCACATTTATTTTCGCACGAAGCGAGCGCGCATGGACCATCGTGCTGCAGCCACACACCAACACCGCCGTTCCCGCACACACCGTGGACCGCATCTGCATCTGAAATTTACGCGTCTCTATGTGCCTGCCTTGATATCAGGCACGTTCAAACTTGTCCAACTTCTGTCGAGCAACCACCTCTCGTGGCCCTAAACTTCCGCGATGCGCGAGGTCCGTCCCCCGTCGCCGAAGTTTCATCTACACTTTGACCGTGGCTTGGTGCGCATTTGGCGCCAACTCTATCACGCCCCCCTCCCCCGGAAAGATACCCGCGATGTGGTTGCGCCACACGTAAACCTGACGATTCAGAACGGAGGGATTTACACGCCCGCTGCTCGCTACGTCTCTCTACGTAGTAATGGTGTCGAGATAACGTCCGCGTATTCACCACCATTAGTCCTGCATTGTGCGAAAATATCTTACGTATACAGAAATATTTCAAGCACTTGTTATATGCAACAGTTTTAGAAACATTTTGGAAAAAAGTAATTTAATTGTTACAGATAAATTCTTATTTGAGGGGATATTTTATTTGTGGTGTAATTTGTTATAGATTTACTTATAGAAGATATGCAATGTTATTACTTTTAATGCATTAATATTATTTGATATTCTTCTTTCGTAAAGTTAGATATAAGGAATGTACATAAAAATGCTATAATTGTTATTTCTTATAACAATTATAATAAGGAACTCGATTCGCGCTATTTTTTTTACTTTCTTACCCTCTTTGCGTGTTTTTTATCCCTATTTATTTTCGCACCGGCTCAATTCAAGACTTCAACGTCTTTTTCTGGCGCTTATTCCGCATAATGATAGATCAGTCTAATATAACATAATTTTATTACCGCTGTACACATATATACCGTCCGATATATCTATTATCCATTAATTTTGTTCCCACTCTGCCAATTATTAGGGCTACCGCCAATTTGATCTCTTGGACAAAGCTCCGCCGCGTTCCGAGCCTTCTTATTGAAAATTACTAATATCCGGCTACGTACAAGATAGGGATTACCCCGGTACCGACCAATCAATTTGCCATGGCCCAACCCTCTTTTTATTCAGATTGGAATGGGTACGTGCAACATTCGTTCGTGTCGGAGGAGATTCCAACGAAGCGCGCCGCGCACGTAAGAAGCAATCCACTCTGGAAATGCGACGCGGTGGCCCACTTTTTCTGCACCTCTGCCTTCATCGTTTCGGTGCGGATCGCATTCTTCTCATTGCCTTGCAATGAGAAGGATCAACATCGAACCGTGCAAATGCAATTCAACCATCGCAAAATTTACTTCGAACCGAAAAAATTGTATTATCAACGAAAAAGGAACTACATTCCATACATGAATTTGTAAGATTTTTTTAATGATCGTATTTTAGAATTTTGCACTATAAGACAGATTGATGTAAGATATTTGAAGTTTTAATCGTGTATATAATTTGACAAGTTTAATATTTGTATTAAAAAACCGCCACCGTTTCATCATCGAGATATTAGAATTATTATCTATTATATATAACTTATGCTCCCAGCATGAAGGGGATGTAATATATATACGTAAATTCAATTTGGAATGGAGTAAAATAATTTATATAATAAAAAATTTATTTATAGATATTTTGCTCCTATCTATAAATTATTTAAATAAATTACATCCCCAATTCGGCCACCTCTGTGCATTTTCTCCCTTAGAGACAGGGAACAGAGGAGAAGGATCCTGTTGTCCGCGAGGAGGTTTCTTGCGAAGGTGAATTAAGTCGTAATGAAGTACGTAGTGAGAGAGCTTGGCTCCTGTTTCCGGGTAATACCTCTCTTTCCCCGAGGACAGGCTTTGGTGCGAGGGAAGACCAGAACTTTGTTCGGCAAAACGGTGTGTGTGTGTGTGTGTGTGTGTGTGTGTGTGTGTGTGTGTGTGTGTGTGTGTGTGTGTGTGTGTGTGTGTGTGTGTGTGTGTGTGTGTGTGTGTGTGTGTGTGTGTGTGTGTGTGTGTGTTTGTGTTTGTGTCGCGCAGCGCAAAGAAATAGAAAAAAGTAGAGAGTAAAGAAGGGAAAGTTTGCGCGCAGGTGGAAGTATTTTTTAAGAGACGCTCTACGCGCGATTGATCCGCACGACCGTCTGCGTTCTCGCGGTAATATATTCTTCTCTTTAGATTTTTTTCTTTTTCTCTACGTATATCTCACCATTAATCGCGAACGAATTTAAAAACGCGTATATAACATGGAATTACATTTTATCATTCGTTTGTTCGAATGGCTCGAACAGTTATGAATTTCGCCAGTTTTTCAATTAATTTTTAAAAAGTTTGCATGATAATAATAATAATAATTAGAGACCCTAATGACAGTCACGAAATGTGTGTGGCGTCCATAATTTTGATTAATGCCGTCATTTTTCATATTAATATAATACAGCTGATTTCAAATTTCAGACAGATTGACATATTGACAGATTATGTGGAAATTCTCTTTTCTGTCAGAGTCAAGAATTCTGGTCCTAACGCGTTGTAATTAAAAAAAAATAAACAGGGGTCAGTGATTAAATTCCGCGCTACAGCTATTTTCGGTTTTTGCTGGAAAATGGCCGGCATTACCAATCAAATCATTTTGATATTATTTCAAGATTCTTATTGCAGTGTAATAATAGTTGCAGACAACTGGTGTTGAAATGAATTCACTATAATGCAATTCTTGTATTAAATTTCTAAACTGCAGAACTCATAATTTCAAGGGAACACAACTTTACAGCTAAAAAATTCGCACATTCGCTTGCAGATTTTGTATGAAATGTCAATAAAGTTCCAACTGAACTACAAAGTATTGCGTACATGCATTTGTGCGAGCATTCGGTAAGTTCTCGCGGATGTACCCGGCTGAAATAGTGCGCCGTTTTCAGGCTACGTTATAACTCTGTTTAAGCATCCCGGCATTATTAGCGATAATTATTGTTGCGGCCGACCGCAGCGGAAAACGAGAGCTACGAGTTTAACCGGCGGCGGTAGGTGAGCAGATGTTCCGGCCTTCTTTCTGCCTTACACCGACCTATGTATACTTGTCTCGCATCGTTGAACCTTGACGCTATTAGCCGCCGCTGTACGGCGGCGAACGCGATTTTCATTAACCCGACCGCGTGGAATACCATCAATTCTTTTTACCTTTTAATCAGAACTTTTTACGCCGGCGTTGGCTCTTCAGAGCTGATGTCCTCTAGGTCGGATTTCTCGTATGCCACTTTATGGCCACTTGCTATGCACCATCCGGACACTTTATTCCTCAGAATAAATCGGTATTATGGAACGCGTATTGGCATGCAACTTATCTTATATCCGGTACACTTCGATAAATCATGCGTAAAGAAATGGTTACTATTTGCCTTTATGCATTTATTCGTTGTATTTTTATGGAAATTCGATATGACTAGCAAATGCTTACAGATGCTTATATTTTTAAGGGCAGCTGATTTTGAGGCAATAGATCCATGAAATAAGTATGACATTTAAATATTATTTATTATTGTATTATAGCAAACATTTCTACATTATATTTGAAGTAAAATTTTGTCACAGATCTATTACCCCAAATTTAAAAGTTTATTCATCACTCACCGACCGATGCGCAGCGGCAGAGATATTCAGCAACGTCGCTACGATGATTCTGTAACAAACAAATGCAAAATCCAAATTAAAGCACGACAGAAAGAACATTCAATATTGAAAAAAAATATACGGTTTGCAACTCTGTGCTTGTGTTTATTAGGTAATTCAAAATTAAATTTAAATTAAAACAGCTCGCGACTATTAATATTAGATGAGAGATAATAGTTACGGGTTAAACTTTTTATTTTTTCAATTATTTATGTAATTATCGTATAATCAATATTTTTCGAAAGAAAAGAAGAATTATAAAATTAAAATTGTGTAAAACTTTACGTGACGTTATCTTCTTTATAATTTATTAAGGAAAAACCGAATAGAAAGAAAACTAATAATTCTATGCAAATAATAAACGTTTGTGAAGTTAGCATCTCAAAGTTTAGCATCTCATAAAAATACTGCAGAATTACTTGCATCCAGCATAGTTCTACAGTTCTTGATAGGTTTCAACAATAGTTCCGTTGAATTACGTATTTTAATTAAATTTTTATAAATGAGATGCTAACTTCCAAAATCACACAATAGCATCTCACCGTATTTCGAATATACGACCACAGAGAAGACTAAATCTATAGAGTTCTATTGTTTAAAGACGTCCTGTCAATAGTTCTGATGATTAAATTAATTTAAAAAATTTTTTTGTTACAAAACATACGTATATATGTGTATACGTCTGCACACGTGGTTTTGGTGTAACTGGCATCTCAGATAGACAAAATTAATTAATTTAAAAAATTTAGAAAGTATTTTTCAACAACTATCTTGATGGAAAACTTGTATTTATAGGTCTAGACATGAGATGCTGGTCGAATATCGACAGTTCTATTTATTTTAACGCAGTTCTCATATAGTTCCGGACGCGTACAATAATTTTCTAAAAAGTTCCTGTGATATAATTAATTAAAACATTTTTTAAACAATTATTTTGCCCGAAAAACTTGAATTTTGAGGGCTAGACGTGAGATACTGGTCGAATATCGACAGTTCTATTTCTTTTAACGCAGTTCCCATATAGATACGGACGCGTACAATAATTTTCTAAAGAGTTCCAGTGATATAAATAATTAAAACATTTGTTAAACAATTATTTTGTCCGAAAAATTTGAATTTTCAGGGCTAGACGTGAAATGCTGTTCAAATATCGACAGTTCTATTTATTTTAACGCAGTTCTCATATAATTCCGGACGCGTACAATAATTTTTTAAAAAGTTCCGGTGATATAATTAATTAAAACATTTTTTAAACAATTATTTTGCCCGGGAGAGACGGGGAGAGACCGGGAGAGACGGGGAGAGACCGGGAGAGACAGCATCTCACGTCTAGCCTTCAAAATTCAAGTTTTCCGGGCAAAATAATTGTTTAACAAATGTTTTAATTAATTATATTACCGGAACTTTTTAGAAAATTATTGTACGCGTCCGGAAATATATGAGAACTGCGTTAAAATAAATAGAACTGTCGATATTCGATTAGCATCTCATGTCTAGACCTATAAATACAAGTTTTCCATCAGGATAGTTGTTGAAAAATACTTTTTAAATTTTTTAAATTAATTAATTTCGTTTATCTGAGATGCCAGTTACACCAAATCCACGTGTGCAGACGTATACGCATATATACGTATGTTTTGTAACAAAAAATTTTTTTTTTATTAATTTAATCATCAGAACTATTGATAGGACGTCTCTAAACGATAGAACTCTATAGATTTAGTCTTTTCTGTGGTCGTATATTCGAAATACGGTGTAATGCTATTATGTGATTTTGGAAGTTAGCATCTCATTTATAAAAATTTAATTAAAATAGGTAATTCAACGGAATTATTGTTGAAACCTATCAAGAAACCTACAGAACTATGCTGGATGCAAGTAATTCTGCAGTATTTTTATGAGATGCTAAACTTTGAGATGCTAACTTCACACGCGTAAATAATAATCATACTCACCCCAAGGTTGCTCTGCGGGGCCCGATGCCCTTCCTGGACCTCCTCCTCCTCTCAGAACAAGCTGTCCTTCCTTGTCACGAGACACTCGTGAAAAACACTCGCGATTATTGAAGTTATAATCGCGCAAGGACTAATTAATTGTAAAAAAGTCTTTCGCGCGTCACCCCACGTTTATAACTCCCACGATATGATTTCCAGTTCGAAGAATGCTCCGTGGAATTGGCACCTTGAGTCGACGAGTGCGGAAAAACACAACGGAACTAACACGAAACGTCAAGCACCGCGCAGAAGAATACAAAATTACAATCGTATTAAGACCGTAATTAAGAATTCTCACTATTTAGTGCCGTTAATCGTTTGCCGATGTTAGAAACGTGTAATATCTCAACTGGCTCGGAACCGACAGCGTCAAGCGGTTTTACCAGCGTTTAGGCGCGTCGATCCGGCTTAATTCACCTCGTACGCGAAGCGCACTTGGCGCGAGAACGTCGCAAGAAGCAACGCCTCGATGAGCATCCCATACTGTCGAGACTTCGAAAGTGCCACCCGGGTCTCTCGAACTAAGAAATCATTCTAATGCGAGTTATGCGAAAAATCCTTTTAGTCCATTTACTTGAACGGCACTCCCGAAGCAAACGCGCGACACGACGAGCCGGCTACGGTTCGTTTTCAATTCAATCGGTCGGCACTCCCGAATCGCGTTAACGCGGCGCGACGAACCACAATTTTACGATCGACGACGTAACAGGTGCAATGGGTACAGTTAGCTTCCCCCATAGGCATTCAAGCCCTCGGGGTACTAAGCCCTCCCACCACGACAAGGTCGTACCCGTGGTAGGGAAGATTTCTGCTGAACATCTATGCAAATTTTAATTTGCTAACGATAATTGTATAGATATAATATCTATACAAATTTAACAGCTGTCAAAATTCAGTCGCAATGACAGCTACTCTTGCAACACGAAGTAAGCGCAGCGAGAGAATCAATCGGCATCGCGGAAAAGCGACAACAATAAACTCCGAGAAATGCGAGCAATCGATTTTACATGCCTTTTTTTAGATAGGACTAGAACATGCACGCGCTTCGCGCGCGCCAACTGTTATTTTTTTATTTGTTATTACACCCTGCATAAAATTACTATTGCATATAACATATATACAACTCGTTTATTTCTTAAACATTTCGGCCTTTGAAAAAAGGTTACATAGCTTAATTACATAATAACATAGGACTCTTAATGACTATTTACGCTTTTCTTTGTCATTTCTCGTCTTTAATACATTTTTCATTCATTTTGTACCTATATCTACCTCTGATAACATTTTCCTAACAGAGAAATTTTGTCTTCGCAATTCTGTAAATTCTTCTAATATTGGTTCTAAAGTCTCTACTTTTAAATTGTATAGCCTACACTTTTTCCTTTTTCCAATATCTATTCCCTAATGCCTCGTTTCCGCACTTAAATCTCGCTATCATAGACTAACTCCCTACTCTTATTTTACCCCACTAAAATATACAAAAGCTTCTCATCTATTTTTATTTCTTTGTACACTCTATTATATTTTGCCCATATTATTTTTTCATATCTTCCTTGTTTTTGTTCGTCTCTGTTTATCTTTCTAACCCTTCTAGTGAGAAATAACCATCAAATCGACATCAATTTGATTTGATCAATGCAATTTATATCAATTCTCCCTTAATTTGATATCAATTTGATGGGTTATTTTTCTAACTAAGTTATGTATATACATAAAGTTTTTTCATAGAATTCCTGATAAGTTTCAGAAATAGTTCCGTTGATTTATTTAAAAAAAATTGATATTTGAAAATATGAGGTGCTATTTTCCCCTGGCACCTCATTAATAAAAATTGAACGTTTTAACAGCAGTTATACTTGCACCCGTAATAGTTCTAGAGTTTTTGATAGATTTTAACAATAGTTCTGTATTCTACATTAAATATATTTAAACAATTTTTTAATTATACGGCTGGCACCGCACTAAAAAAGTAAACTACCATTTTATAGCGAGTTCCAGACGATTACATAGCATTTTTCAATAGTTCAGCAATAGTTCCAAAGCTTTTTGCAGGTTTCGTCGACAATTCCGGTCTTTAAGCATGTTTAAACAATTTTTTTATTAGACGGCTGGCACCGCACTACAAGAGTAAACTACTATTTTATAGCAAATTCCAGACAAGTACATAGCATTTTTCAATAGTTCTGCAATAGTTCTAAAGCTTTTTGTAGATTTTGTCGACAGTTCCGGTCTTTAAACATTTTTAAACAATTTTTTATTTGATCCTGTCTCGCACTATCAGATATGAATACTACGCTATGGTATTTAAACTTCAGCCAATTTTATGGTATCTGATAGGTATGTGTTAGTAATGTAATTGACATTTTTTAAATTTTAGAGTTGGGTTAGTTAATCTAATTTTTAACTAAGTTAATGAAATTTAATTGATTATGAAATGAATTCTATTATGTTAAAAGTTACGTAAATAAATACTAATTCTATTAAATTTACGTTAAGATTAATTTGTTTCTAGTTAAAGTAAAAGTTAATTTTGAGAAACTTTTTTATATTAAATTAAAAAGTCATATGATTTGTTTAAGTTAAATTACCAACATAATTACAATATTATTTGTCAAATATATTTAATTTTAATATAATATTTTATTTTTAAATTAACTTACAATGTCGCTCTATTGTTAACCAGTAATTCATGACATGTATAAATACTTATCCTTAGAGGTTTAGAAAGAGGTTACTTATAAATACCATTGTTTGTCAAACGAACTGTCGATAAAACCTACAAAAAGCTTTGAAACTATTGCAGAAATATATTGGAGAATGCTGTGTGGTTGTCTGGAACTCGCTATAAAATTGTAGTTTACTCTTGTAGTGCGGTGCCAGCCGTCTAATAAACAAATCGCCTAAAAATGCTAAAAACCAGAACTGTCGACAAAACCTGCATAAAGATTTGGAACTATTGCAAAACTATTAAAAAATGCTATGTACTCGTCTGGAACTTGCTATAAAATGGTAGTTTACTCTTGTAGTGGAGTGCCAGCAGTCTAATAAAAAAAATTGTTTAAAAATACTTAAAGATCGAAAATGTCGACGAAACCTACAAAAAGCTTTGTCACTATTGCAGAACTATTGAAAAATGTTATGTACTCGTCTGGAACTCACTATAAAATGGTAGTTTACTCCTGTAGTGCGGTGCCAGCCGTCTAATAAACAAATTGCCTAAAAATGCTTAAAGACCGGAACTGTCGACGAAACCTGCAAAAAGCTTTGGAACTATTGCAGAACTATTAAAATATGCTATGTACTCGTCTGGAACTCGCTATAAAATGGTAGTTTACTCTTGTAGTGCGGTGCCAGCCGTCTAATAAAGAAATTGCTTAAAAATGCTTAAAGACCGGAACTGTCGACGAAACCTGCAAAAAGCTTTGAAACTATTGCAGAACTATTGAAAAATGCTATGTACTTGTCTGGAACTCGCTATAAAATTGTAGTTTACTCTTGTAGTGCGGTGCCAGCCGTCTAATAAAAAAATTCTTTAAAAATGCTTAAAGACCGAAACTGTCGACGAAACCTACAAAAAACTTTGTCACTATTGCAGAACTATTAAAATATGTACTTGTCTGGAACTCGCTATAAAATTGTAATTTACTCTTGTAGTGCGGTGCCAGCCGTCTAATTAAAAAATTCTTAAAAATGCTCAAAGACCGGTACTGTCGACGAAACCTACAGAAAGCTTTGTCACTATTGCAGAACTATTAAAATATGTTATGTATTCGTCTGGATCTCGCTATAAAATGGTAATTTACTCTTGTAGTGCGGTGTTAGCCGTCTAATAAAAAAATTGTTTAAAAATGCTTAAAAACCGGAACTGTCGACGAAATCTGCAAAAAGCTTTGGACCTATTGCAGAACTATTAAAACATGCTATGTACTCTTCTGAAATTCGCTATAAAATGGTAGTTTACTCTTGTAGTGCGGTGCCAGCGGTCTACTAAAAAATTGTTTAAAAATACTTAAAGACCGGAAGTGTCGACAAAACCTGCAAAAAGCTTTCAAACTATTGCAGAACTATTAAAATATGCTATGTACTCGTCTGGCACTCGCTATAAAATGGTAGTTTACTCTTGTAGTGCGGTGCCAGCCGTCTAATAAAAAAATTGCTTAAAAATGCTTAAAGACCGGAACTGTCGACGAAATCTACAAAAGCTTTGACATTATTGCAGAACTTTTAGAAAATGTCATAAAGTTGACTGAAACTCGCCAAACAGTGGTACTTTACTCTTGTGGTGCAATGCCAACAGCCAAATTAAAAAACTGTTTAAATATATTTAATGTACAGAACTATTGCTAAAATCTATCAGGAACTTTAGAACTATTACGGGTGCAAGTAGAACTGCTGTTAAAATGTTCAATTTTCATTAATGAGGTGCCACTGGAAGTTAGCACCTCATTTTTTTAAATTTTATTTTTTTAAATATTTTATGTATTCGTATGGAACTCGCTATAAAATGGTAATTTACTCTTGTAGTGCGGTGCCAGCCGTCTAATAAAAAAATTGCTTAAAAATGCTTAAAAACCTGATATGTCGACGAAACTTGCAAATAGCTTCGGAACTATTACAGAATTATTGAAAAATGCTATGTACTCGTCTGGAACTCGCTATAAAATGGTAGTTTACTCTTGTAGTGCGGTGCCAGCCGTCTAATAAAAAAATTGTTTAAAAATGCTTAAAGACCGGAACTGTCGACGAAACATATAAAAAGCTTTGAAACTATTGCGGAACTGTTAGAAAATGCCATAAAGTTAGTTGAAACTCGCCAAAAAGTGATACCTTACTCTTGTAGTGCAATGCCAACAGCCAAATTAAAAAACTATTTAAATATATTTAATGTACAGAACTATTGCTGAAATCTATCAGGAACTCTAGAACTATTACGGGTGCCAGTACTATATTGTTACTCCATCGCTGTTAGAAGGATAGAGAAGAGACGTTGAACCCCACGACAGTAACACATATTTATCAAGTAATTTTTAATTATCTTAATTATCTTTTTTGCCAATACATTAAATATAATTATAATTCTTTTTTTTTGTATTAGTTAAAAAAATAATATATCGTTATGTAAAATGTATATTTTTAATTGCAGGTACGTTTAACTGAATACCATATCTAATTGTATATAATTGTATGTGGCGCCATATATAATGCTGTGTTAGTAGTGCATTTTGTATATAATTATATATAGCATTATATACAACTATATAGTCATATATAGCCATATATATTAATGTGGCTAATCTGGGTCCATATATAATCAGATATAGCACCATATCTAATTTTATATAATTGTATGTGACGCCAGATATAATGCTATGTGAGCATCCTATATATAATTATATATAGCATTATATATGGCGCCATATACAATTAGATATGCAGACTTGCCCGCTAGTTAGAGCGCGGCGCCGTCGATAGGCGGCGTACTCTCTCAGGAGCAAAGTGCAGTCGATCGGCTACATAAAGATCACTCGTAGCGTGGTTAAGGCAAGCAAAAATTAGCTTCTTGTTCCTGTCTGATGTGGAAGAGGACTGCCACTATTTTTATGATTTACTCATTAGAAATATCTATATATGGTTATTTATATATAAATATTTATATATCTGTATATGGTTACATACAATCTGATTGTATATAATGTTAATTATATATAATCATATATGATTATATATAATTATATGTGGTTGTATATAATTATATATGGCTATGTGGTTATATATGTTTATATATGGTTACATACAATCGTATACGATTGTATAATGCCATTTTTTTATATGATTGTATATAATGTCATTTGAAGATCTGAAGAAAATAATGTTATTGAACTTTTTCGAGAAAGAAATCTTGATATCTCAAAATTGAGTGTACCAATTTATTTGGATTGGTTGCAATTGAAAACTCACATTAATATTATCTCATGAAAAAATAATTTAGATATAATTGTATATAATTATTTTTTCTCGGAAAGATTCATATATAGACTCAGTTGTTCTTATTCTTTCATATATGAAACTATATATGACTTTATAGGATTATATATATATCTATATATGATTACTCAACTTCAATAGGTACAATCAGATATGACCTGATATTATTATAATCATATAAAGCATTTGCATTTCTTCAGATATAAGCCGGCAAGAACAATGGAGTCCATATATAAAAATATATATAAATATATATAAATTATATATAAATTATATATAGTGCCCATAAATAATTTATATATAATTGTATATGCTGGTATATATAAATCATATATAATTACATATAATTATATATAACGTCATATATAATTATACCTAAATTATGTTTTCCTGAAATAATATTAATGTGAGTTTTCAATTGCAACCAATCCAATTAAATCGGTACACTCAATTTTGAGATATCAAGATTTCTTTCTCGTAAATTCATTATTTACATTATACATAATAATTTTGTTTTAGTAAAATGAAATTGTATGTAGGCACATTGTAAAGCCTCTTGAATGGCAAACTGGATTTACATGTGTGTATATTACATAAGAATCTGATCTGAAGAAAATAATGTTATTGAACTTTTACGAGAAAGAAATCTTGATATCTCAAAATTGAATGTACCGATTTAATTGGATTGATTGCAATTAAAAACTCACATTAATATTATCTTATGAAGAAATAATTTAGATATAATTATATATGACGTATTTAAATATATTTGATTGATTTTATTGATCTTTCGACTGATTTGTGAATGTATATGTACTTAACGTTTTTTTTTTTTTACTTTTATAAGGTTTTGATAGAATTTATCTTCTTTTTGTAAAAATCAAGTGATAGTGTTCCTTACATAATTTTATTTAAATTGATTTATTTATTATACATTATTCATTTTTTAATTATAAACATATGTAGATGTACATAACATTATTAATATTTATATTGAATATACATGTATACGGCAATCATATTTGTTAATGCACATATGTATAAATTCTAATAACAATATTAGTAAAAACACAATATAAACACAACAAATAACATTAATATAAATAAAATTATATATGTATACACATATATACAGGGTGACAGCTAACTGGCAGCCAATCTGTAATAGATAGATATATATAGATATACTAATAGATAGATGTATAGATATACTAATATAGAAATAAACATAAATATATATATATATATTTACGTTTATTTGTATATTAATATATCTATTAGTATATTTGTATACATCTATCTATTAGTATATCTATATATATATATACATATATCTATCTATTACAGATTGGCTGCCGGTTAGCTGTCACCCTGTATATATGCATATACATATATAATTTTAATTATATTAATGTTATTTGTTGTGTTTATATTGTGTTTTACTAATATTGTTATTAAAATTTATACATATGTGCATTAACAAATATGATTGCCGTATAGTCATGTATATTCAATATAAATATTAATAATGTTACGTACATCTACATATGTTTATAATTAAAAAATGAATAATGTATAATAAATAAATCAATTTAAATAAAATTATGTAAGGAACAAACTATCACTTGATTTTTACAAAAAGAAGATAAATTCTACCAAAATATAACCAAAATATATTTTTACCTTATAAAAGTAAAAAAGAAACGTCAAGTACATACACATTCAAAAATCAGTACAAGATCAATAAAATTAATCAAATATATTTAAAAAACTTCGAAAAATCCTCCAAAGAATAAAAATTTATTCGAAAATTATTTAAGAAATGAAAATGTTTACCAATTATAAATATTGAAACAAAAACTTAACATGTTCGAGTAGCATTAATTATATTCTTGTATACTTATCAATATCAATAACATAATATTTATACCTTCTTTTTTCTTATCTTATTTTAATCCTGATCCTTATCTTGTTTCCCGTTTCTTTCTCTCTTTCTCTCTTTTTTTCGTACCACACAATTTTTTTTTCTTAATTTTATATTCTCAACTGCGAGGTTATTTAATTCGCCATACAATATTTTTAGCAGTAATGCCTGTAATTGTCAACTATATATTTAAACTTATTATAATAAGAACTTAATTAATATACATACATTTACATAACAATATATCAATTTTTTAATCAATACAAATAAAAAAATTATAATTATATTTAATGTATTGGCAAAAAAAATAATTAAGATAATTAAGAATTACTTGATAAATACGTGTTTCTGTCGTGGCGTCCAACGTCTCTTCCTTACCCTTCTAACAGCGATGGTGATACAAAAATGGTTATATCATAATATTATTATATTAAATTAAATATGTCATAATATATTGTATTAAATTTCAACTTACTTTGTTAAGCATCAGTTAAACGTATCTGCAATTCAAAACAAATACTCTCTGCTATTTTATAATCTTCCAGTCTAAGTAATTTTTTCCCGGTATTTTTCTTGCTTCTTTTTGTGTCTTTCCGTCTCTCGTTAAACAGTCAAACTGTCAAAAACTGTCAACTATAAACTGTCAAACTTCACACACGAACGAAGCGAGTCAAGCGCGAGACAGCCAATCGCGATCGGAATAAAGAGGCAACAATGCAATCGCGATTAGCAGGCAACTTTAGGGTTACATGGCTATTTTATAAGAGGATTTTTTCCCGGTATTTTTCTTGCTTCTTTTTGTGTCTTTCCGTCTCTCGTTAAACAGTCAAACTGTCAAAAACTGTCAACTATAAACTGTCAAACTTCACACACGAACGAAGCGAGTCAAGCGCGAGACAGCCAATCGCGATCGGAATAAAGAGGCAACAATGCAATCGCGATTAGCAGGCAACTTTAGGGTTACATGGCTATTTTATAAGAGGATTTTGTTAGTAGTTTACTTAAACTGGAAAGAATGACAGTACATGAGAGATTGAAAAATAGAAATAAATAAATAAAACATAGTAACGTAAAATTTTTAATCTTTTTTTTTATAGAGAAAAAGAAGAACTAACACAATAATAATACATTTCTTTTATGTATGCGATAGGCATATTTCCATAAATATTTGTTTTCTTAAAGATATAATAATTTATATTAATGTTTTGTACAATAAAATGATTCATCATTATTTTGAAAAATAACAATTTTTTCTGATACCAGAAAAACTTAAATATTTCCCATTGAACCAGTTTATTAAATGTTGCCTCAAATATAAACTAATTATCAGTCGTTTGAACTTTTCAGTATTTCATGTAGCGCAATATTCATTTGTAACTCATTATGATTTATAACTTATACTATAGCATAGCTAAGTAAACATCCAAGCAATAATAATTACGAAATTTCGAAGTATACATTTAACATGCATTCAAACCATGTATCTAACAATTTAAAATAAAAATGCAAAATGCATTTTGATTTCTGCTCGAGAAGCCCTCACCCGGGAAATTCTATCACTGGACGTAACTTTTTACACAGTCCTAAGTAAATACGGAACTTCTATCGAGAAGCCAACATTTCCCTCTCAAACTATCTTATTTACTCTAGGTAAATGTTATGATAATTTCTTAAATCCGTATTAGAATAAAAATTTAAGTAATTAATAATAGTTAATGCATTCTAATTTTTTAAATAATTAATTTAATGGAGATAACATAATTTTTGACATATGTAGAACAGCTGAATTCTTATTTTACCAAAATCAGAATTCAGCTCTTCTATATATGTCAGAAATTATGTTATCTCGATTAAATTAATTATTTAAAAAATTAGAATGCATTAGCTATTTATATTATCTACTTATATCACTTGTAAAATATTGCATTAAAATTTTAATGTTTAACAAACTCTCTACTTATGATTTTTAAATTAATCAATAACGTTTTCTATTTTGAATTTAAAAGAAAGCCTCTGCAATATATTGCACAATGAAATAAATACAATTTCTCTATCTCTTTACTTTTTTCCCACAAATCTCTAAAATTTGAAAAGTTAGGTGTAAGTTAGTTGTTTTCTATCTAGGTATATGGGTCCCTTTAATTTTTTGAAATTAAATGAAAACTTGCAATGAAATGTATTCCCTTTCTCACGTTTTGACTTTGAATTTGGGCATAATTCGACCAGTGTCACGATTTTGGTTTGTACCGCGGGTCCTCTCGCCACAATCCAATCTTCCGGCAGCTCGCACAGCTTAAGCCGTTAAGTCCGGCCGCAATTAATAACGCGGCGATGCCGGAAGCGTAACGCGTTTGGTGCGACAATCATGCCCAGTCGTAATTCACCATGACTTACGGGTGACGACAATAACGAAAGCTGCAATTGTTAAATGTCTTCATCTGTAAATTTCGTCATCACGCAATTTCATTCGCCGGCGGCCGGTCTGAGAATACACGGGTAGAGATAGAGTCAATCACGTGGACGCTCGCAAATTTTTATTTTCGTCCTTTCCGCTCGCACGGGTTTTCAGGCGATAAGCGGGCGAACGACCGGTAATTTCGTCATCGCCCCGTAATATTACCGTGTTCTCGTTACTGTAATCTCGTAAATCGTGGCCGTCAGTGTGTTACCGGCGTGGCAAAAGAGGGAAAGAGGAAGAGTGGGAGAGGGAAAAGGATGGGGGACGAGGGAGCAAGAGAGTGCCGTAATGCCGTCGTAGTGCCCCACCGGTCTTCCCCAGGATCGGCGAAATTAAATTTTCATCCGACCGCTTTGGCCTCTTCCCTTTTTCGATCCGCTTCTATCCGCGCATCGAGCTCCTCTCTCTCTCTCTCGCTCTTTCTCGTCTCACTCCTTTTTTACTTTTTCCCGTTTCCCCATCTTTTGCACCTTTCCTCCCGCCGGAAGCAGCGGCGAATACTACTTTCCTCTCTCCCGTATTTCTCCGATAACCGCTTTCGTTCCGAATTTCTCCGCTCGTCGATCGCGCCCATTTTTTCAAATTGTGGTTACATTATTCGCATATGTCACTAAAAATAATTTTTAAAAATGTTGATATAAAGTACACATCTGATATTTTTAATAGCGTTTTACCCGGAGTTGTTGTTGTTTGAAATTTTCACTGAGAATTGAATCAAAGATTCTGCCCTAAGTACAGCAATAACGAAGATCTTATTTCTCACGAGTTCACGGTGGAATAATCCATTATGTTCGGAATTGCGCATTGAGGCTCATTACGTTTCTCCTAATTTCTCTCCCTTCTTGGGAGCGGTTCGCTCTCCGTGTCCTTTATCAACATTCTCACGAACTAACGTCGCGTTCTGAATTCCATCGCTATCTATCGCGCGATCTTATTTCTGAAATTATGGCTGAATTATTCGCGCGATATATCATCCGTGATAATTCAAGTTACGACGGGAAAGAGAAAACGATTAACGTTCCGTTGTCGGGAATGGCTCTCGTACGTACGGAGATGGTTAAAGTGCAACGCGTGCGCAATAATGAAGACTTTATACGCGCCTTATAGTAATTCATTGTATTCGAAATTGCGCGTTGAGAGAGTCTATCATTACGTCTCTCCTAATTGTATTCTCCTTCGCTCCCGATTCTCGAGAGAGCAGTTTCCTTGATAAGAACGGTCCACGTTCTTATCAAACGTTCTCACGAATCGGTGGCCGCGTTCTTAATGCAGATCGATGAAATTTCGAAAAAAAAATTAATTATCAATCGGATTTCCTTCTATGGTTGCTTGTAGGAAATAGCGATATTACCACCCACGAACCACAAGCAGTAGACTCACGTAGAAACGTTACTCAGCCCGCACAAGTTTTGCGAGAGGCAAACGGCCATAATCGTTATCGTGAAACTCGTACCAGGGCTACCGCTGATTAAACACACAACGAAGAGTCCGCGCGTCTCCATAAATTAAAATAAGATTAAATTAAGCGGACGAACGATCCGCCACTGTAACCGGTATGTAATCAATTGCATGGCGCGCCCGACAGCGTTCAGTTTCCTCATTCTCTACGCGGACTATCAGAAGGGCTGTATAATTTATTTTGTTTGCCCGTTTTCGTAGATTTACCCGCTGTGGCAAAGCAGGGCATACAAGCGGATTTAACCGGTTAATATATTGTGCCGTTATTCGCCTTCACTCGGAGAAAATGCCCTTTACAGAGAAAGAGAGTGCCTTCCCTGTTCGAATAACAATATTAAATAAAGATAAATGCAATATAGTAAGAATTCAACACGCTAAAAATACCGAAACAGATAACTAAGAGAGCTGTCGATTTTAATTAGACACCAAAAAGAAAAAAAGGGCGTGTTTTATAGCGTTTTTAAAATAAAGATAGAAATCGAAGCGAAATCAGTCCCTGCCCCGCAAACATTTTCTGACGCAATCGATCCTCGGTTCCCGAGGATGCGATTTTTTCTCAGTGCGGTGTCATAAACGCGCGCGCACGTGGGCGCGACCAGAACGGAGCCGTCACCGACTGCAAGGAAGTGCCTTGCGCGCGCCAACTCCGCCTTTTTTTCCCCTCTTTAATTGCATCGCAATTAGGGTAAAGCACCTTATATTATCATCTCGCTCTCTGGCTCGTCGGCTCGAAATAACGGCGGACAAAACGGACGGACATTGCGCTATCACATCCCGCGAATGTTTTTTCTTGTCGGCGAAGCGGAGAGACCGCAGCGCGCCGATCGATCGAGACTAAGAATAACATCGACTGTTTTACAATTCCGCGTGAGACAAACGTCCTAGACAACGGAAAGTACGGAGAAAGTAAACGTCTCGCAGGATATCGAATAAATGGTAACGAGGAAAACCGAACGTTTATCGCAGCTCTTGTTTCTTTGATGGAGTTAAGCGAATTTCCTGAAGAACTTTTTTATCCAGCTAAAAATAATTTTTCCGTAAAATTAACAATACGGTGAAATAGAAGGGCGAAAATATATGGTAGAAAGATAATTCACATTGATATAAATATAATGTAAAGTAGAAAATATGAAAGGAGAGGAATAATCAAAATAAAGAAAATACGCATTAATCACATGCACATGACACAAACGGGATAACGGTAATTCTTGGAATCCTATCATTTCGCTCCATTTTTTTTATTTTCTTGCGGTTTGCACGTTGAACCGATAATTTTTTTAACTGTGTCGCGATTAATGGCACTTCCAATTGTGGACATTTTGATATAAATTGACAGCGCGTGTTCGTGAATGGTCATAAAAATTTTGCAAGTCCTTCCTGCCTGCCGACCACGTTGCCTTGCAATGATAGCCACTACATCTTCGCGTCGCACATGAATAACGATTCCAAGATGTATCCAAAATACTAAAATTCTTTTCATCAATGTTACTACCTGTGATATTTTTGACTAAAATATTCCGTAATAGTAGTTATATATTAGCGGCCAGCTTAGTCTGCAAATAATTGTGTTTTACAATTGATGTTAAATCGAACAATCTTTTATTTTTATTGCGCTATTTTAATTGCCATGTTATATCAAACTGTATGAGGTTATAACAAAATGTTTGATTCGGCAAAAAATCAAAGATATTGATTTACTGCAATTAAGTTACAGGTCAATTAATTCCGAGCCACTTGAAACGGTAGGTGTTTAATTCCAATTATAGTTTTTTCCTTCGATATGAGAGATACAATTACATTCATTTATTGATTATCTCCTAGTCAATAGCGCTTTAATACAAACGCTTAATAATCATGACGTAGAATATGGTGCCAATTAGATGTATTTATCCGTACTAGTTTGTATTGACATGTCCCGACAGACCGAAGCGCTTGTAAACAGTCTTACCGGAGACAGCAATGCCAGTAATCCGCACTAACGAGATAATAGTAACAGTTCAGAATCGTTTGGCCGTTTGAAATATTTGTTACGCAATTTTGATTTCCGACATGTGTCAATATTTCATTACAGCGAATAGGTTGTTAATTCAGTACGGTACATATTTTTCTTCAATAGATATTGTTTGACAATACTGGCTTAATTATCACTGTTACATATCTTTTATTTCTCATCCCAATAAAAACCTGGAATACAGGCTAATAAAGGGAATTAAACGCAATTCTTTTTTTTGGTGGCTACTTTTTTTAATATCGGGTGATCCGTGTCAAATACGGTTCTGTTGCAGCGCCGTTTGTTGCAAGACACAAGATAATTTTTACTCTTCGGAACGATTAGTGAAAAATGGAACATATCGGTAAATGAAAACTTTCGAACGTGCGTTCGGTTTATCGTGGACCGTTCCCCGCGCCCAGCGAAGCAAGAGTCGCACGAATGTCTCCCAATGGGCGCGACATCCCACGGCAACTTATACCTGGTAGCTTATTTTCGCGGGCGGTACGTGTTCCTCAGAGTGGGTGACACCCTGGAAAACGGTTTCTAACGGTGCCATCCTGAACCCCGGTCACCATGCGCGGGGGCGAGGGAGCGTCGTTAAACGATGGATCTCGTAGTCGGTCGTGATGCGCAAACGACCTCACGTAGGCCCTCCTCCCCTCCGTTTCTTCCGCGCTCTGTGCTCCTGCTAGACGTGACCGTCTAATTACCGCGCTTTCTCCATAGCTGAAATTAAATTAGAGTAAAAAACAGCCAGCCGAATTTTGCAGACGCCACGCGTCGATCGACGAAATGAATTGTGCCTCGTGGCCTCGTGCCTCGTTCCGGAAGTGTTTACTCGAACCATCTGACTTGGTTTTACTTGTAACTACGTGTGATAGAACGGTTTATAATAATCAATTAAGGAATTAGACTGTAGTATATCGTGGAACTAGATTATAAAAGAGTCAATCTATAAAATTATTTGCTATCCTGATAATTGAAAATTTCAATATGCAAAAATAGAGTTTTACGAAAATAAAATTTAAATGCGAATCTTTGACTTTTATAAAAACGAAATTAAGTAATCTCCGCGCGAAATTGAATTTGTCGAAACGTTTTGTATGATTTAATCGTAAAAACCTCCGATTTTAATAATAGATTCTTGACAAGAGAAATATACCATAATGTCTGCCGTTGCTTCAGAAAAGATGTCACTTGAGGAAAATCGTTTACAGTAGAAAGCGGTATATAAATTGTCTTTTTGATACTATCATGTATATCTAAACGCAAACTTCATTAGCACGGATATTGCAAAAAGGTACAAAGGCACGCGGCAACGATCTGCATATCTTCTACACGTCTGAACCGAATCTTGGAAGCGCTTTTCCGCACAAAGAATCCGCTTTAAGGTTAGTAAACCTCCGGCCAGCTCCGTTATTGCAAATCGGAACGCGTTACATAGGCGGCCATGCAAGAACCACTGCCTGCGACGTACGCAGTGCAAATTCCGCGGCTTCCGCGCATCGTCCGCGATCTAACTCGTACTTCTTCCGAGCTTTGAACTGATTCGCTCCCTCGCTTTGTTTGACCTACGCCTGTTTTGGTGCCTCCCGTTACGAGACGGAACGAAGTTAGTACATTTTCCTCCACAAAAGAGAAACGTTTGTGAATTTTACTGTTTGCACAAACTCCATTATCCTCAACCGAGGTATGCTTCAACGATATTTATTTTTCTTTCTAACTTATTTTGTTATCAGGTCAACCACACGCCAAGATTATATAGTTTTTCCTTGTTATGAAGGACAGATTGAAATAATGACTTGTTTTTGGAAATAAAAGTTATTTATCTCGAAGTCAGCTTTAAATTCAACATATAAAGCAGTTTTGTTTTGCAAGTTATACGCTTATTTATTTAAGTGTTATTCCTAGAACAGGAATTTGGCATTCGGCATGAATGATGCGTATGTATTGTTGCGTTATAAATCTTGTTCTGTTAACCCAGGACTTAATCATTCGTTAAACTCGCTTTTATTGGAATCGCTCTATATATACTTTATTCTACTTTTTTATTGGGTATCGCTCCGAAAATATATTTTATTTTAACTTTATTGCACACACAATTATGTTATAAACCGCCGGTCAACCCGATCGGTTCCCCAGTTAGCGGTCTTCCGAGAAGCAGCTAAAGGAAGTGGTGTACGATGGGGGAAAAGGACTTGATGAAGAATTCCATGGAAGGAAAAAAAGGGGAACCCTTCTGCGCGAATACACGTGACCGACATGCAGGCCATTCTGTCATTTTTTAAAAGGGACACGGAGAAATTCCGCAACTTCCGGTCGACAGCAATGACAGCCGACGTTTCTCGTTATCCACCAACAATTTCCCTCGACGTAGAAAAACGAGTCCACCCGCAACCAGCTGTCCACGAATTGCTGGTAACATTGCGAGAGCGTTTTTCCCTCATCTCCTAGTCCCCCCTCGCGAGAAGATTTTCTTGCGTATCCTTTCGGCATTCCTGAGTTCTCTCTCTCTTTCTCATTGCGGAGCTGCATCTACCTTTAAAAACGAACTGCTTAGTTTCAGAGATGAACATAAATCAAATTCCAAAAATTTGTAATTTATATATAAGGATTATATAATAATATAAATGTAACATGTTGAAATGTGTTCCACAATTTTTGCAATATGATTTATTTATGCTCGTAAAAATTTAAAATTGGTTAATATTTTTGTATGTTATTGAGTACAGGTATTGAAGCTCTTTCTTTATGCCTCAATTAAAATTCAGTTTAATATCATTCCTTACCGCCTTCTTGTCTCCGCGCCCCCCCCGTCACTTGTCTAAGCACGGGCCCTCACCCCCCTCGGCGGTCTGCCTCAATGCTCCCATTGTCATATGCGAGCCTCGGCTGTTCGCTTCTATGTCATCTCGCTACTGGGCCGGCGCTTTTTCTCCTCTTAGCTTTATTCTTGCCCGTCTACGAAGTTTCGCTTTTTTGTCCCTATATAAGTCGTGCTCTGGTACCGCATCTTACTCGTTCTCTCGAAAACCCACACCCCCGAGCGTGCGAGGAACGCACTTTCCCTGCCGCAATCAGTAATGCAACTCCAGGTGACA
>NW_023415701.1:0-14523 GCF_013373865.1 Monomorium pharaonis | reverse complement strand
TAAGGTGTTATAATTAATTAAAACATTTTTAAAACAATTATTTTGCCCAAAAACTTGAATTTCTAAGGCTACACGTCAAGTGCTAATCGAATATCGACAGATCTATTTATTTTAACGCAGTTTTCATATAGTTCGGACGCGTACAATATGTTTTCTATAAAGTTCAGGTGATATAATTAATTAGAACATTTTTAAACAATTATTTTGCCCAAAAACTTGAATTTTTAAGGCTACTCGTCAGTGCTAATCGAATATCGACAGATCTATTATTTTAACGTAATTCTCATATAGTTCGGGACGCGTACAATATGTTTCTATAAATTTCAGGTGATATAATTAATTAAAACATTTTTTAAACAATTATTTTGCCCAAAAACTTGAATTTCTAAGGCTACACGTCAAGTGCTAATCGAATATCGACAGATCTATTTATTTTAATGTAATTCTCATATAGTTCGGGACGCGTACAATATGTTTTCTATAAAGTTCAGGTGATATAATTAATTAAAACATTGTTTAAACAATTATTATGCCCAAAAAACTTGAATTTTGAGGGCTAGACGTGTAGTGCTAATCAAATATCGACAGATTAATTTAATTTAACGCGCAATTTTCATATAGTTCCGGACGCGTACAATAATTTTCTATAGAGATAAGGTGTTATAATTAATTAAAACATTTTTTAAACAATTATTTTGCCCAAAAAACTTGAATTTCTAAGGCTACACGTCAAGTGCTAATCGAATATCGACAGATCTATTTATTTTAACGTAGTTCTCATATAGTTCGGGACGCGTACAATATGTTTCTATAGAGTTCAGGTGATATAATTAATTAAAACATTTTTTAAACAATTATTTTGCCCAAAAAACTTGAATTTCTAAGGCTACACGTCAAGTGCTAATCGAATATCGACAGATCTATTTATTTTAATGTAATTCTCATATAGTTCGGGACGCGTACAATATGTTTCTATAAAGTTCAGGTGATATAATTAATTAAAACATTGTTTAAACAATTATTTTGCCCAAAAAACTTGAATTTTGGGGCTAGACGTGTAGTGCTAATCAAATATCGACAGATTAATTTAATTTAAACGCAGTTTTCATATAGTTCCGGACGCGTACAATAATTTTCTATAGAGATAGGTGTTATAATTAATTAAAACATTTTTTAAACAATTATTTTGCCCAAAAAACTTGAATTTCTAAGGCTACACGTCAAGTGCTAATCGAATATCGACAGATCTATTTATTAACGCAATTTTCATATAGTTCGGGACGCGTACAATATGTTTCTATAAGTTCAGGTGATATAATT
This sequence comes from Monomorium pharaonis, assembly GCF_013373865.1. Lineage (NCBI taxonomy): Eukaryota > Metazoa > Arthropoda > Insecta > Hymenoptera > Formicidae > Monomorium > Monomorium pharaonis. The sequence continues at coordinate 13,203 of NW_023415701.1, read as the reverse complement.
AATTAGAACATTTTTTTAACAATTATTTTGCCCAAAAAACTTGAATTTTTAAGGCTAGACGTCAGTGCTAATCGAATATCGACAGATCTATAATTTTTAACGTAATTCTCATATAGTTCGGGACGCGTACAATATGTTTTTGTAAATTTCAGGTGATATAATTAATTAAAACATTTTTTAAACAATTATTTTGCCCCAAAAACTTGAATTTCTAAGGCTACACGTCAAGTGCTAAACGAATATCGACAGATCTATTATTTTAATGTAATTCTCATATAGTTCGGGACGCGTACAATAGTTTCTATAAAGTTCAGGGTGATATAATTAATTAAAACATTGTTTAAACAATTAATTTATGCCCAAAAAACTTGAATTTTGAGGGCTAGACGTGTAGTGCTAATCAAATATTCGGCCAGATTAATTTAATTTATACGCAGTTTTTTATATAGTTTCCCGGACGCGTACAATAATTTTCTGAAAAGTTTCTGTGATATATTAATTAAAACATTGTTTAAACAAATTATTATGCCCAAAAAAAACTTGAATTTTGAGGGCTAGACGTGTAGTGCTAATCAAATATCGACAGATTAATTTAATTTAACGCAGTTTTTCATATAGTTTCCGGACGCGTACAATAATTTTCTCATAGAGATAAGGTGTTATACTTAATTATAACCTTTTTTAAACAATTATTTTGCCCAAAAAACTTGAATTTCTAAGGCTAACACGTCAAGTGCTAATCGATATCGACAGATCTATTTATTTTAACGTAGTTCTCATATAGTTCGGGACGCGTACAATATGTTTCTATAGAGTTCAGGTGATATAATTAATTAAAACATTTTTTAAACAATTATTTTGCCCAAAAACTTGAATTTCTAAGGCTACACGTCAAGTGCTAATCGAATGTCGACAGATCTATTTATTTTAATGTAATTCTCATATAGTTCGGGACGCGTACAATATGTTTCTATAAAGTTCAGGTGATTAATTAATTAAACATTGTTTAAACAATTATTATGCCCAAAAAACTTGAATTTTGAGGGCTAGACGTGTAGTGCTAATCAAATATCGACAGATTAATTTAATTTACGCAGTTTTCATATAGTTCCGGACGCGTACAATAATTTTCTATAGAGATAAGGTGTTATAATTAATTAAAACATTTTTTAAACAATTATTTTGCCCAAAAAACTTGAATTTCTAAGGCTTCACGTCAAGTGCTAATCGAATATCGACTGATCTATTTATTTTAACGCAATTCTCATATAGTTTGGGACGCGTACAATATGTTTCTATAAAGTTCAGGTGATATAATTAATTAGAACATTTTTTAAACAATTATTTTGCCCAAAAAACTTGAATTTTTAAGGCTACTCGTCATGTGCTAATCGAATATCGACAGATCTATTTATTTTAATGTAATTCTCATCTATTTCGGGACGCGTACAAAATGTTTCTATAAATTTCAGGTGATATAATTAATTAAAACATTTTTTAAACAATTATTTTGCCCCGAAAAACTTGAATTTTGAGGGCTAGACGTTGTAGTGCTAATCAAATATCGACAGATTAATTTAATTTAACGCAGTTTTTATATAGTTCCGGACGCGTACAATAATTTTCTGAAAAGTTTCGGTGATATAATTAATTAAAAACATTGTTTAAACAATTATTATGCCCAAAAAACTTGAATTTTGAGGGCTAGACGTGTAGTGCTAATCAAATATCGGCAGATTAATTTAATTTAACGCAGTTTTCATATAGTTCCGGACGCGTACAATAATTTTCTATAGAGATAAGGTGTTATAATTAATTATAACATTTTTTAAAACAATTATTTTGCCCGGAAAACTTGAATTTTGAAGGCTAGACGTGAAGTGCTCTTCGAATATCGACAGATTTATTTACTTTAACGCAATTTTCATATAGTTCCGAACGCGTACAATAATTTTCTGAAAAGTTTCGGTGATATAATTAATTAAAACATTGTTTAAACAATTATTATGCCCAAAAAACTTGAATTTTGAGGGCTAGACGTGTAGTGCTAATCAAATATCGACAGATTAATTTAATTTAACGCAGTTTTTCATATAGTTCCGGACGCGTACAATAATTTTCTATAGAGATAAGGTGTTATAATTAATTAAAACATTTTTTAAACAATTATTTTGCCCAAAAAACTTGAATTTCTAAGGCTACACGTCAAGTGCTAATCGAATATCGACAGATCTATTTATTTTAACGTAGATCTCATATAGTTCGGGACGCGTACAATATGTTTCTATAGAGTTCAGGTGATATAATTAATTAAAACATTTTTTAAACAATTATTTTGCCCAAAAAACTTGAATTTCTAAGGCTACACGTCAAGTGCTAATCGAATATCGACAGATCTATTTATTTTAATGTAATTCTCATATAGTTCGGGACGCGTACAATATGTTTCTATAAAGTTCAGGTGATATAATTAATTAAAACATTGTTTAAACAATTATTATGCCCAAAAAACTTGAATTTTGAGGGCTAGACGTGTAGTGCTAATCAAATATCGACAGATTAATTTAATTTAACGCAGTTTTCATATAGTTCCGGACGCGTACAATAATTTTCTATAGAGATAAGGTGTTATAATTAATTATAACATTTTTTAAACAATTATTTTGCCCGGAAAACTTGAATTTTGAAGGCTAGACGTGAAGTGCTCTTCGAATATCGACAGATTTATTTACTTTAACGCAATTTTCATATAGTTCCGAACGCGTACAATAATTTTCTGAAAAGGTTCGGTGATATAATTAATTAAAACATTGTTTAAACAATTATTATGCCCAAAAAACTTGAATTTTGAGGGCTAGACGTGTAGTGCTAATCAAATATCGACAGATTAATTTAATTTAACGCAGTTTTCATATAGTTCCGGACGCGTACAATAATTTTCTATAGAGATAAGGTGTTATAATTAATTAAAACATTTTTTAAACAATTATTTTGCCCAAAAAACTTGAATTTCTAAGGCTACACGTCAAGTGCTAATCGAATATCGACAGATCTATTTATTTTAACGTAGTTCTCATATAGTTCGGGACGCGTACAATATGTTTCTATAGAGTTCAGGTGATATAATTAATTAAAACATTTTTAAACAATTATTTTGCCCAAAAAACTTGAATTTCTAAGGCTACACGTCAAGTGCTAATCGAATATCGACAGATCTATTTATTTTAATGTAATTCTCATATAGTTCGGGACGCGTACAATATGTTTCTATAAAGTTCAGGTGATATAATTAATTAAAACATTGTTTAAACAATTATTATGCCCAAAAAACTTGAATTTTGAGGGCTAGACGTGTAGTGCTAATCAAATATCGACAGATTAATTTAATTTAACGCAGTTTTCATATAGTTCCGGACGCGTACAATAATTTTCTATAGAGATAAGGTGATATAATTAATTAAAACATTTTTAAAACAATTATTTTGCCCAAAAAACTTGAATTTCTAAGGCTTCACGTCAAGTGCTAATCGAATATCGACTGATCTATTTATTTTAACGTAATTCTCATATAGTTCGGGACGCGTACAATATGTTTCTATAGAGGTCAGGTGATATAATTAATTAAAACATTTTTTAAACAATTATTTTGCCCAAAAAACTTGAATTTCTAAGGCTACACGTCAAGTGCTAATCGAATATCGACAGATCTATTTATTTTAATGTAATTCTCATATAGTTCGGGACGCGTACAATATGTTTCTATAAAGTTCAGGTGATATAATTAATTAAAACATTGTTTAAACAATTATTATGCCCAAAAAACTTGAATTTTGAGGGCTAGACGTGTAGTGCTAATCAAATATCGACAGATTAATTTAATTTAACGCAGTTTTCATATAGTTCCGGACGCGTACAATAATTTTCTATAGAGATAAGGTGTTATAATTAATTAAAACATTTTTTAAACAATTATTTTGCCCAAAAAACTTGAATTTCTAAGGCTTCACGTCAAGTGCTAATCGAATATCGACTGATCTATTTATTTTAACGCAATTCTCATATAGTTTGGGACGCGTACAATATGTTTCTATAAAGTTCAGGTGATATAATTAATTAGAACATTTTTTAAACAATTATTTTGCCCAAAAAACTTGAATTTTTAAGGCTACTCGTCATGTGCTAATCGAATATCGACAGATCTATTTATTTTAATGTAATTCTCATCTATTTCGGGACGCGTACAAAATGTTTCTATAAATTTCAGGTGATATAATTAATTAAAACATTTTTTAAACAATTATTTTGCCCGAAAAACTTGAATTTTGAGGGCTAGACGTGTAGTGCTAATCAAATATCGACAGATTAATTTAATTTAACGCAGTTTTTATATAGTTCCGGACGCGTACAATAATTTTCTGAAAAGTTTCGGTAATATAATTAATTAAAACATTGTTTAAACAATTATTATGCCCAAAAAACTTGAATTTTGAGGGCTAGACGTGTAGTGCTAATCAAATATCGGCAGATTAATTTAATTTAACGCAGTTTTCATATAGTTCCGGACGCGTACAATAATTTTCTATAGAGATAAGGTGTTATAATTAATTATAACATTTTTTAAACAATTATTTTGCCCGGAAAACTTGAATTTTGAAGGCTAGACGTGAAGTGCTCTTCGAATATCGACAGATTTATTTACTTTAACGCAATTTTCATATAGTTCCGAACGCGTACAATAATTTTCTGAAAAGTTTCGGTGATATAATTAATTAAAACATTGTTTAAACAATTATTATGCCCAAAAAACTTGAATTTTGAGGGCTAGACGTGTAGTGCTAATCAAATATCGACAGATTAATTTAATTTAACGCAGTTTTCATATAGTTCCGGACGCGTACAATAATTTTCTATAGAGATAAGGTGTTATAATTAATTAAAACATTTTTTAAACAATTATTTTGCCCAAAAAACTTGAATTTCTAAGGCTACACGTCAAGTGCTAATCGAATATCGACAGATCTATTTATTTTAACGTAGATCTCATATAGTTCGGGACGCGTACAATATGTTTCTATAGAGTTCAGGTGATATAATTAATTAAAACATTTTTTAAACAATTATTTTGCCCAAAAAACTTGAATTTCTAAGGCTACACGTCAAGTGCTAATCGAATATCGACAGATCTATTTATTTTAATGTAATTCTCATATAGTTCGGGACGCGTACAATATGTTTCTATAAAGTTCAGGTGATATAATTAATTAAAACATTGTTTAAACAATTATTATGCCCAAAAAACTTGAATTTTGAGGGCTAGACGTGTAGTGCTAATCAAATATCGACAGATTAATTTAATTTAACGCAGTTTTCATATAGTTCCGGACGCGTACAATAATTTTCTATAGAGATAAGGTGTTATAATTAATTATAACATTTTTTAAACAATTACTTTGCCCGGAAAACTTGAATTTTGAAGGCTAGACGTGAAGTGCTCTTCGAATATCGACAGATTTATTTACTTTAACGCAATTTTCATATAGTTCCGAACGCGTACAATAATTTTCTGAAAAGTTTCGGTGATATAATTAATTAAAACATTGTTTAAACAATTATTATGCCCAAAAAACTTGAATTTTGAGGGCTAGACGTGTAGTGCTAATCAAATATCGACAGATTAATTTAATTTAACGCAGTTTTCATATAGTTCCGGACGCGTACAATAATTTTCTATAGAGATAAGGTGTTATAATTAATTAAAACATTTTTTAAACAATTATTTTGCCCAAAAAACTTGAATTTCTAAGGCTACACGTCAAGTGCTAATCGAATATCGACAGATCTATTTATTTTAACGTAGTTCTCATATAGTTCGGGACGCGTACAATATGTTTCTATAGAGTTCAGGTGATATAATTAATTAAAACATTTTTTAAACAATTATTTTGCCCAAAAAACTTGAATTTCTAAGGCTACACGTCAAGTGCTAATCGAATATCGACAGATCTATTTATTTTAATGTAATTCTCATATAGTTCGGGACGCGTACAATATGTTTCTATAAAGTTCAGGTGATATAATTAATTAAAACATTGTTTAAACAATTATTATGCCCAAAAAACTTGAATTTTGAGGGCTAGACGTGTAGTGCTAATCAAATATCGACAGATTAATTTAATTTAACGCAGTTTTCATATAGTTCCGGACGCGTACAATAATTTTCTATAGAGATAAGGTGATATAATTAATTAAAACATTTTTAAAACAATTATTTTGCCCAAAAAACTTGAATTTCTAAGGCTTCACGTCAAGTGCTAATCGAATATCGACTGATCTATTTATTTTAACGTAATTCTCATATAGTTCGGGACGCGTACAATATGTTTCTATAGAGGTCAGGTGATATAATTAATTAAAACATTTTTAAACAATTATTTTGCCCAAAAAACTTGAATTTCTAAGGCTACACGTCAAGTGCTAATCGAATATCGACAGATCTATTTATTTTAATGTAATTCTCATATAGTTCGGGACGCGTACAATATGTTTCTATAAAGTTCAGGTGATATAATTAATTAAAACATTGTTTAAACAATTATTATGCCCAAAAAACTTGAATTTTGAGGGCTAGACGTGTAGTGCTAATCAAATATCGACAGATTAATTTAATTTAACGCAGTTTTCATATAGTTCCGGACGCGTACAATAATTTTCTATAGAGATAAGGTGTTATAATTAATTATAACATTTTTTAAACAATTATTTTGCCCGGAAAACTTGAATTTTGAAGGCTAGACGTGAAGTGCTCTTCGAATATCGACAGATTTATTTACTTTAACGCAATTTTCATATAGTTCCGAACGCGTACAATAATTTTCTGAAAAGTTTCGGTGATATAATTAATTAAAACATTGTTTAAACAATTATTATGCCCAAAAAACTTGAATTTTGAGGGCTAGACGTGTAGTGCTAATCAAATATCGACAGATTAATTTAATTTAACGCAGTTTTCATATAGTTCCGGACGCGTACAATAATTTTCTATAGAGATAAGGTGTTATAATTAATTAAAACATTTTTTAAACAATTACTTTGCCCAAAAAACTTGAATTTCTAAGGCTACACGTCAAGTGCTAATCGAATATCGACTGATCTATTTATTTTAACGCAATTTTCATATAGTTCGGGACGCGTACAATATGTTTCTATAAAGTTCAGGTGATATAATTAATTAGAACATTTTTTAAACAATTATTTTGCCCAAAAAACTTGAATTTTTAAGGCTACTCGTCATGTGCTAATCGAATATCGACAGATCTATTGATTTTAATGTAATTCTCATATAGTTCGGGACGCGTACAATATGTTTCTGTAAATTTCAGGTGATATAATTAATTAAAACAATTTTTAAACAATTATTTTGCCCCAAAAACTTGAATTTCTAAGGCTACACGTCAAGTGCTAAACGAATATCGACAGATCTATTTATTTTAATGTAATTCTCATATAGTTCGGGACGCGTACAATATGTTTCTATAAAGTTCAGGTGATATAATTAATTAAAACATTGTTTAAACAATTATTATGCCCAAAAAACTTGAATTTTGAGGGCTAGACGTGTAGTGCTAATCAAATATCGACAGATTAATTTAATTTAACGCAATTTTCATATAGTTCCGGACGCGTACAATAATTTTCTATAGAGATAAGGTGTTATAATTAATTATAACATTTTTTAAACAATTATTTTGCCCAAAAAACTTGAATTTCTAAGGCTACACGTCAAGTGCTAATCGAATATCGACAGATCTATTTATTTTAACGTAGTTCTCATATAGTTCGGGACGCGTACAATATGTTTCTATAGAGTTCAGGTGATATAATTAATTAAAACATTTTTTAAACAATTATTTTGCCCAAAAAACTTGAATTTCTAAGGCTACACGTCAAGTGCTAATCGAATATCGACAGATCTATTTATTTTAATGTAATTCTCATATAGTTCGGGACGCGTACAATATGTTTCTATAAAGTTCAGGTGATATAATTAATTAAAACATTGTTTAAACAATTATTATGCCCAAAAAACTTGAATTTTGAGGGCTAGACGTGTAGTGCTAATCAAATATCGACAGATTAATTTAATTTAACGCAGTTTTCATATAGTTCCGGACGCGTACAATAATTTTCTATAGAGATAAGGTGTTATAATTAATTAAAACATTTTTTAAACAATTACTTTGCCCAAAAAACTTGAATTTCTAAGGCTACACGTCAAGTGCTAATCGAATATCGACTGATCTATTTATTTTAACGCAATTTTCATATAGTTCGGGACGCGTACAATATGTTTCTATAAAGTTCAGGTGATATAATTAATTAGAACATTTTTTAAACAATTATTTTGCCCAAAAAACTTGAATTTTTAAGGCTACTCGTCATGTGCTAATCGAATATCGACAGATCTATTGATTTTAATGTAATTCTCATATAGTTCGGGACGCGTACAATATGTTTTTGTAAATTTCAGGTGATATAATTAATTAAAACAATTTTTAAACAATTATTTTGCCCCAAAAACTTGAATTTCTAAGGCTACACGTCAAGTGCTAAACGAATATCGACAGATCTATTTATTTTAATGTAATTCTCATATAGTTCGGGACGCGTACAATATGTTTCTATAAAGTTCAGGTGATATAATTAATTAAAACATTGTTTAAAACAATTATTATGCCCAAAAAACTTGAATTTTGAGGGCTAGACGTGTAGTGCTAATCAAATATCGGCAGATTAATTTAATTTAACGCAGTTTTCATATAGTTCCGGACGCGTACAATAATTTTCTATAGAGATAAGGTGTTATAATTAATTATAACATTTTTTAAACAATTATTTTGCCCAAAAAACTTGAATTTCTAAGGCTACACGTCAAGTGCTAATCGAATATCGACAGATCTATTTATTTTAACGTAGATCTCATATAGTTCGGGACGCGTACAATATGTTTCTATAGAGTTCAGGTGATATAATTAATTAAAACATTTTTTAAACAATTATTTTGCCCAAAAAACTTGAATTTTTAAGGCTACACGTCAAGTGCTAATCGAATATCGACAGATCTATTTATTTTAATGTAATTCTCATATAGTTCGGGACGCGTACAATATGTTTCTATAAAGTTCAGGTGATATAATTAATTAAAACATTGTTTAAACAATTATTATGCCCAAAAAACTTGAATTTTGAGGGCTAGACGTGTAGTGCTAATCAAATATCGACAGATTAATTTAATTTAACGCAGTTTTCATATAGTTCCGGACGCGTACAATAATTTTCTATAGAGATAAGGTGATATAATTAATTAAAACATTTTTAAAACAATTATTTTGCCCAAAAAACTTGAATTTCTAAGGCTTCACGTCAAGTGCTAATCGAATATCGACTGATCTATTTATTTTAACGTAATTCTCATATAGTTCGGGACGCGTACAATATGTTTCTATAGAGTTCAGGTGATATAATTAATTAAAACATTTTTTAAACAATTATTTTGCCCAAAAAACTTGAATTTCTAAGGCTACACGTCAAGTGCTAATCGAATATCGACAGATCTATTTATTTTAACGTAGTTCTCATATAGTTCGGGACGCGTACAATATGTTTCTATAGAGTTCAGGTGATATAATTAATTAAAACATTTTTTAAACAATTATTTTGCCCAAAAAACTTGAATTTCTAAGGCTACACGTCAAGTGCTAATCGAATATCGACAGATCTATTTATTTTAATGTAATTCTCATATAGTTCGGGACGCGTACAATATGTTTCTATAAAGTTCAGGTGATATAATTAATTAAAACATTGTTTAAACAATTATTATGCCCAAAAAACTTGAATTTTGAGGGCTAGACGTGTAGTGCTAATCAAATATCGACAGATTAATTTAATTTAACGCAGTTTTCATATAGTTCCGGACGCGTACAATAATTTTCTATAGAGATAAGGTGTTATAATTAATTATAACATTTTTTAAACAATTATTTTGCCCGGAAAACTTGAATTTTGAAGGCTAGACGTGAAGTGCTCTTCGAATATCGACAGATTTATTTACTTTAACGCAATTTTCATATAGTTCCGAACGCGTACAATAATTTTCTGAAAAGTTTTGGTGATATAATTAATTAAAACATTGTTTAAACAATTATTATGCCCAAAAAACTTGAATTTTGAGGGCTAGACGTGTAGTGCTAATCAAATATCGACAGATTAATTTAATTTAACGCAGTTTTCATATAGTTCCGGACGCGTACAATAATTTTCTATAGAGATAAGGTGTTATAATTAATTAAAACATTTTTTAAACAATTATTTTGCCCAAAAAACTTGAATTTCTAAGGCTACACGTCAAGTGCTAAACGAATATCGACAGATCTATTTATTTTAATGTAATTCTCATATAGTTCGGGACGCGTACAATATGTTTCTATAGAGTTCAGGTGATATAATTAATTAAAACATTTTTTAAACAATTATTTTGCCCAAAAAACTTGAATTTCTAAGGCTACACGTCAAGTGCTAATCGAATATCGACAGATCTATTTATTTTAATGTAATTCTCATATAGTTCCGAACGCGTACAATAATTTTCTGAAAAGTTTCGGTGATATAATTAATTAAAACATTGTTTAAACAATTATTATGCCCAAAAAACTTGAATTTTGAAGGCTATACGTGAAGTGCTCTTCGAATATCGACAGATTTATTTACTTTAACGCAATTTTCATGTAGTTGCGGACGCGTACAATAATTTTTCAAAGAGCTTCGGTGATATAATTAATTAAAACATTGTTTAAACAATTATTATGTCCAAAAAACTTGAATTTTGAAGGCTAAACGTGAAGTGCTCTTCGAATATCGACAGATTTATTTACTTTAACGCAATTTTCATATTGTTCCGGACGCGTACAATAATTTTCTAAAGAGTTTCCGTGATATAATTAAATAAAACATTGTTTAAACGATTATTTTGCCCGGAAAACTTGAATTTTTAGGGCTTGAGGTGAGATGCTAATCAAATATCGACAGTTTTATTTATTTTAACCCAATTTTCGTATAGTTCCGGTCGCGTACAATAATTTCCTAAAGGGTTTCGGTGATATAATTAATTAAAACATTGTTTAAACAATTATTTTGCCCGGAAAATTTGAATTTTTAGGGCTTGAGGTTAAATGCTAATCGAATATCGACAGATCTATTTATTTTAATGTAATTCTCATATAGTTCGGGACGCGTACAATATGTTTCTATAAATTTCAGGTGATATAATTAATTAAAACAGTTTTTAAACAATTATTTTGCCCGGAAAACGTAAATTTTGAAGACTAAACGTGAGATGCTGTCCAAATATCGACAGTTCTATTTTAACGCAGTTCTCATATAGTTTCGGACGCGTACAATAATTTTTTATAAAGTTACGGTCATATAATTAATTAAAACGTCTTTTAAACATATTGTGATCGTATATTCGAAATACGTTGTGATGCCATTATGTGATTTTGGATGTTAGCATCTCATTTCTAAAAATTTAATTAAAATAAGTAATTCAACGGATCTATTGTTGAAACTTATCAAGAACTGTAAAACTATGCTGGATGCAAGTAATTCTGCAGTATTTTTATGAGATGCTAAACTTTGAGATGCTAACTTCACACACGTAATCGGCATCGCGGAAAAGCGACAACAATACTTTGAGAAATGCGAGTATTGATGTCATGCCCTTTTTTCGAAAGGATATATTTTGCAATAATTACAACAACTTCCAGCAATTATTACTGTACAAATGCAATTCTGTTTATAAGATAAGTTTTTATTTTGTATTTGTAGCTTATCCTCTATATTGTCTGTTTTTACCCTTTAATAACTTTGTAGATAATTTGATACTCATGGTTGTTGAGTTATCAACGGTAGATTTGCGATATAAAGTTGGTGAAGCTTGGTTGCATGAATTGGTGGTTTGTACATACATGATCGACGTAACTCTTTTATTTCTCTCTCTCTCTCTCTCTCTCTCTCTTTCTCTCTCTCTCTCTCTCTCTCTCTCTCTGTTGTCGCACAATAAACGCGCGACACATCGGGGTTGTTACCCCTTGATTTTATAGTTATCACTCGACTGAAACATCAACGTAGTTACCATCGGGGTTCACAATCACCACTACGTGTACTTTCGAGTAGTCAGCAGCAGCGTATCCCCACGAAACTTCCTTCAATGGTTTGCGATCAATACTTGGGACGAACAGCGTGCAACGAATGTTGTCTCGCGAGTACTGTGCATACTTTTGTGGCGTCTTCAGTTCTCTGACGCTCAGAGTGTTCCATCTGATATACAATATATCTTTTCTGCATGTATATTCATTTTTCCGTTGCAAAATCCATATTTATTTATATGCTGTGTATAAAATACTGCCCTGTATAAATGCTGCGTCTTGCGAGGAACGTTATTGTCAGGGGAAATATTGGGAAACTCGTTGACAGTGTGATCGCTGAATTTTTCATCTTGCAGCGCGCCTAGGTGCGCAATATTTTTACAAGGACGGCAAAGATGAAGAGACAAAATGTCAGAACTCTGTCGTTGGTAGTATGCACATTTACATATCTACTTGTTGGCGCCGCGGTATTTGATGCCCTTGAATCGGACACTGAGAGAAAACGCTGGGAATTTCTCTCGGGTGAGTCCCTTTCTGTTTGAGTCGATAATATATTTTTAAGTAAATTAATAACTGATAATTTAATTATTTCCGACACTGACTTGCAACGCAAAATGCTGTTGTGCAGAGATACGCAATAATTTTATAAAAAAGTACAATATTACGCCAGAGGACTACAAAATGGTCGAAATTGTTATAATGGAGAACAAACCACATAAAGCGGGGCCGCAGTGGAAATTCGCGGGTGCCTTCTATTTTGCCACTTTAGTATTAGCCATGATTGGTGAGTTAACTGTAATTGCACTTTTTTTAGCAAATCAAATTAAAAAAAATTTTAACTATATAAAAGATAGACATAAATTTAAATTGAATTGAATTTAATTATGTTCCATATTAGACACAAAAATTATATTATAATTGATGTTGAAATAGAATCCTAAAAATTGAAAGAACGAGAGAGAGAGAGAAGATGTTGGCACGAGAGATGCGAGAGAGAGAG
>NW_023415700.1:0-19724 GCF_013373865.1 Monomorium pharaonis | reverse complement strand
GCCCAAAAAACTTGAATTTTTAAGGCTACACGTCAAGTGCTAATCGAATATCGACAGATCTATTTATATTAACGTAATTCTCATATTGTTCGGGACGCGTACAATATGTTTCTATAAAGTTTAGGGGTTATAATTAATTAGAACGTTTTTTAAATAATTATTTTGCCTGAAAAACTTGAATTTTTAAGGCTGCACGTCAAGTGCTAATCGAATATTGACAGATCTATTTATATTAACGTAATTCTCATATATTTTGGGACGCGTACAATATGTTTCTATAAAGTTTAGGTGTTATAATTAATTAAAACATTTTTTAAACAATTATTTTGCCCAAAAAACATGAATTTTTAAGACTACACGTGAAGTGCAAATCGAATATCGACAGATGTATCTATTTTAACGTAATTCTCATATAGATTGGCACGCCTACAATATGTTTCTATAAAGTTTAGGTGTTATAATTAATTAAATCATTTTTTAAACAATTATTTTGCCCGAAAAACTTGAATTTTTAAGGCTACACGTCAAGTGCTAATCGAATATTGACAGATGTATCTATTTTAACGTAATTCTCAAATAGATTGGCACGCTTACAATATGTTTCTATAAAGTTTAGGTGTTATAATTAATTAGAACATTTTTTAAACAATCATTTTGTCCGAAAAACTTGAATTTTTAAGGCTACACGTCAAGTGCTAATCGAATATCGACAAATCTATTCATATTAACGTAATTCTCATATTGTTCGGGACGCGTACAATATGTTTCAATAAAGTTTAGGTGTTATAATTAATTAAAACTATTTTTAAATAATTATTTTGCCTGAAAAACTTGAATTTTTAAGGCTGCAGGTCAAGTGCTAATCGAATATCGACAGATCTTTTTATTTTAATGTAATTCTCATATAGGTCGGGACGCGTACAATATGTTTCTATAAAGTTCAGGTGTTATAATTAATTAAAACTATTTTTAAATAATTATTTTGCCTGAAAAACTTGAAATTTAAAAGCTACAGGTAAAGTGCTAATCGAATATCGACAGATTTTTTTATTTTAACGTAATTCTTATATAGTTCGGGACGCGTACAATATGTTTCTATAAAGTTTAGGTGTTATAATTAATTAAATCATTTTTTAAACAATTATTTTGCCCGAAAAACTTGAATTTTTAAGGCTACACGTCAAGTGCTAATCGAATATCGACAGATGTATCTATTTTAACGTAATTCTCATATAGATTGGCACGCCTACAATATGTTTCTATAAAGTTTAGGTGTTATAATTAATTAGAACATTTTTTAAACAATTATTTTGCCCGAAAAACTTGAATTTTTAAGGCTGCACGTCAAGTGCTAATCGAATATTGACAGATCTATTTATATTAACGTAATTCTCATATATTTTGGGACGCGTACAATATGTTTCTATAAAGTTTAGGTGTTATAATTAATTAAAACATTTTTTAAACAATTATTTTGCCCAAAAAACTTGAATTTTTAAAGTTACAGGTCAAGTGCTAATCGAATATCGACAGATTTTTTATTTTAACGTAATTCTTATATAGTTCAGGACGCGTACAATATGTTTCTATAAAGTTTAGGTGTTATAATTAATTAAATCATTTTTTAAACAATTATTTTGCCCGAAAAACTTGAATTTTTAAGACTACACGTCAAGTGCTAATCGAATATCGACAGATGTATCTATTTTAACGGAATTCTCATATAGATTGGCACGCCTACAATATGTTTCTATAAAGTTTAGGTGTTATAATTAATTAGAACATTTTTTAAACAATTATTTTGCCCGAAAAACTTGAATTTTTAAGGCTACACGTCAAGTGCTAATCGAATATCGACAGATCTATTTATATTAACGTAATTCTTATATTGTTCGGGACGCGTACAATATGTTTCAATAAAGTTTAGGTGTTATAATTAATTAAAACTATTTTTAAATAATTATTTTGTCTGAAAAACTTGAAGTTTTAAGGCTGCAGGTCAAGTGCTAATCGAATATCGACAGATCTTTTTATTTTAATGTAATTCTCATATAGGTCGGGACGCGTACAATATGTTTCTATAAAGTTCAGGTGTTATAATTAATTAGAACGTTTTTTAAATAATTATTTTGCCTGAGAAACTTGAATTCTTAAGGCTACAGGTCAAGTGCTAATCGAATATCGACAAATGTATTTAATTTAACTTAATTCTCATATAGATTGGCACGCCTACAATATGTTTCTATAAAGTTTAGGTGTTATAATTAATTAAAACATTTTTTAAACAATTATTTTGCCCGAAAAACTTGAATTTTTAAGGCTACACATCAAGTGCTAATCGAATATCGACAGATCTATTTATATTAACGTAATTCTCATATTGTTCGGGACGCGTACAATATGTTTCTATAAAGTTTAGGGGTTATAATTAATTAGAACGTTATTTAAATAATTATTTTGCCTGAAAAACTTGAATTTTTAAGGCTGCACGTCAAGTGCTAATCGAATATTGACAGATCTATTTATATTAACGTAATTCTCATATATTTTGGGACGCGTACAATATGTTTCTATAAAGTTTAGGTGTTATAATTAATTAAAACATTTTTTAAACAATTATTTTGCCCAAAAAACATGAATTTTTAAGGCTACAGGTGAAGTGCAAATCGAATATCGACAGATGTATCTATTTTAACGTAATTCTCATCTAGATTGGCACGCCTACAATATGTTTCTATAAAGTTTAGGTGTTATAATTAATTAGAACATTTTTTAAACAATTATTTTGCCCAAAAAACTTGAATTTTTAAGGCTACACGTCAAGTGCTAATCGAATATCGACAGATTCATTTATTTTAACGTAATTCTCATATAGATCAGGACGCCTTCAATATGTTTCTATAAAGTTCAGGTGTTATAATCAATTAAAACTATTTTTAAATAATTATTTTGCCTGAAAAACTTGAATTTTTAAGACTACACGTCAAGTGCTAATCGAATATCGACAGATGTATCTATTTTAACGTAATTCTCATATAGATTGGCACGCCTACAATATGTTTCTATAAAGATTAGGTGTTATAATTAATTAGAACATTTTTTAAACAATTATTTTGCCCGAAAAACTTGAATTTTTAAGGCTACACGTCAAGTGCTAATCGAATATCGACAGATCTATTCATATTAACGTAAGTCTTATATTGTTCGGGACGCGTACAATATGTTTCTATAAAGTTTAGGGGTTATAATTAATTAGAACGTTTTTTAAATAATTATTTTGCCTGAGAAACTTGAATTCTTAAGGCTACAGGTCAAGTGCTAATCGAATATCGACAAATGTATTTAATTTAACTTAATTCTCATATAGATTGGCACGCCTTCAATATGTTTCTATAAAGTTCAGGTGTTATAATTAATTAAAACTATTTTTAAATAATTATTTTGCCTGAAAAACTTGAATTTTTAAGGCTACACGTCAAGTGCTAATCGAATATCGACAGATCTATTTATATTAACGTAATTCTCATATTGTTCGGGACGCGTACAATATGTATCTATGAAGTTTAGGGGTTATAATTAATTAGAACGTTTTTAAAATAATTATTTTGCCTGAGAAACTTGAATTCTTAAGGCTACAGGTCAAGTGCTAATCGAATATCGACAAATGTATTTAATTTAACTTAATTCTCATATAGATTGGCACGCCTACAATATGTTTCTATAAAGTTTAGGTGTTATAATTAATTAGAACATTTTTTAAACAATTATTTTGCCCAAAAAACTTGAATTTTTAAGGCTACACGTCAAGTGCTAATCGAATATCGACAGATCTATTTATATTAACGTAATTCTCATATTGTTTGGGACGCGTACAATATGTTTCTATAAAGTTTAAGGGTTATAATTAATTAGAACGTTTTTTAAATAATTATTTTGCCTAAAAAACTTGAATTTTTAAGGCTGCACGTCAAGTGCTAATCGAATATTGACAGATCTATTTATATTAACGTAATTCTCATATATTTTGGGACGCGTACAATATGTTTCTATAAAGTTTAAGTGTTATAATTAATTAAAACATTTTTTAAACAATTATTTTGCCCGAAAAACTTGAATTTTTAAGGCTACACGTCAAGTGTTAATCGAATATCGACAGATGTATTTATTTTAACGTAATTCTCATATAGATCGGCACGCCTACAATATGTTTCTATAAAGTTTAGGTGTTATAATTAATTAAATCATTTTTTTAACAATTATTTTGCCCGAAAAACTTGAATTTTTAAGGCTACACGTCAAGTGCTAATCGAATATCGACAGATCTATTTATATTAACGTAATTCTCATATTGTTCGGGACGCGTACAATATGTTTCTATGAAGTTTAGGGGTTATAATTAATTAGAACGTTTTTAAAATAATTATTTTGCCTGAGAAATTTGAATTCTTAAGGCTACAGGTCAAGTGCTAATCGAATATCGACAAATGTATTTAATTTAACTTAATTCTCATATAGATTGGCACGCCTACAATATGTTTCTATAAAGTTTAGGTGTTATAATTAATTAGAACATTTTTTAAACAATTATTTTGCCCAAAAAACTTGAATTTTTAAGGCTACACGTCAAGTGCTAATCGAATATCGACAGATCTATTTATATTAACGTAATTCTCATATTGTTTGGGACGCGTACAATATGTTTCTATAAAGTTTAGGGGTTATAATTAATTAGAACGTTTTTTAAATAATTATTTTTCCTGAAAAACTTGAATTTTTAAGGTTGCACGTCAAGTGCTAATCGAATATTGACAGATCTATTTATATTAACGTAATTCTCATATATTTTGGGACGCGTACAATATGTTTCTATAAAGTTTAGGTGTTATAATTAATTAAAACATTTTTTAAACAATTATTTTGCCCGAAAAACTTGAATTTTTAAGGCTACACGTCAAGTGTTAATCGAATATCGACAGATGTATTTATTTTAACGTAATTCTCATATAGATCGGCACGCCTACAATATGTTTCTATAAAGTTTAGGTGTTATAATTAATTAAAACATTTTTTAAACAATTATTTTGCCCGAAAAACTTGAATTTTTAAGGCTTCACGTCAAGTGCTAATCGAATATTGACAGATCTATTTATATTAACGTAATTCTCATATATTTCGGGACGCGTGCAATATGTTTCTATAAAGTTTAGGTGTTATAATTAATTAAAACATTTTTTAAACAATTATTTTGCCCAAAAAACATGAATTTTTAAGGCTACACGTAAAGTGCTAATCGAATATCGACAGATGTATCTATTTTAACGTAATTCTCATATAGATTGGCACGCCTACAATATGTTTCTATAAAGTTTAGGTGTTATAATTAATTAGAACATTTTTTAAACAATTATTTTGCCCAAAAAACTTGAATTTTTAAGGCTACACGTCAAGTGCTAATCGAATATCGACAGATCTATTTATATTAACGTAATTCTCATATTGTTTGGGACGCGTACAATATGTTTCTATAAAGTTTAGGGGTTATAATTAATTAGAACGTTTTTTAAATAATTATTTTGCCTGAAAAACTTGAATTTTTAAGGCTGCACGTCAAGTGCTAATCGAATATTGACAGATCTATTTATATTAACGTAATTCTCATATATTTTGGGACGCGTACAATATGTTTCTATAAAGTTTAGGTGTTATAATTAATTAAAACATTTTTTAAACAATTATTTTGCCCGAAAAACTTGAATTTTTAAGGCTACACGTCAAGTGTTAATCGAATATCGACAGATGTATTTATTTTAACGTAATTCTCATATAGATCGGCACGCCTACAATATGTTTCTATAAAGTTTAGGTGTTATAATTAATTAAAACATTTTTTAAACAATTATTTTGCCCGAAAAACTTGAATTTTTAAGGCTACACGTCAAGTGCTAATCGAATATTGACAGATCTATTTATATTAACGTAATTCTCATATATTTCGGGACGCGTACAATATGTTTCTATAAAGTTTAGGTGTTATAATTAATTAAAACATTTTTTAAACAATTATTTTGCCCAAAAAACATGAATTTTTAAGGCTACACGTCAAGTGCTAATCGAATATCGACAGATTCATTTATTTTAACGTAATTCTCATATAGATCAGGACGCCTTCAATATGTTTCTATAAAGTTCAGGTGTTATAATTAATTAAAATTATTTTTAAATAATTATTTTGCCTGAAAAACTTGAAATTTAAAGGCTACAGGTCAAGTGCTAATCGAATATCGACAGATTTTTTTATTTTAACGTAATTCTTATATAGTTCGGGACGCGTACAATATGTTTCTATAAAGTTTAGGTGTTATAATTAATTAAATCATTTTTTAAACAATTATTTTGCCCGAAAAACTTGAATTTTTAAGGCTACACGTCAAGTGCTAATCGAATATTGACAGATGTATCTATTTTAACGTAATTCTCAAATAGATTGGCACGCTTACAATATGTTTCTATAAAGTTTAGGTGTTATAATTAATTAGAACATTTTTTAAACAATTATTTTGCCCGAAAAACTTGAATTTTTAAGGCTACACGTCAAGTGCTAATCGAATATCGACAAATCTATTTATATTAACGTAATTCTCATATTGTTCGGGACGCGTACAATATGTTTCTATAAAGTTTAGGGGTTATAATTAATTAGAACGTTTTTTAAATAATTATTTTGCCTGAGAAACTTGAATTCTTAAGGCTACAGGTCAAGTGCTAATCGAATATTGACAGATCTATTTATATTAACGTAATTCTCATATATTTTGGGACGCGTACAATATGTTTTTATAAAGTTTAGGTGTTATAATTAATTAAAACATTTTTTAAACAATTATTTTGCCCAAAGACTTAAATTTTTAAGGCTACACGTCAAGTGCTAATCGAATATCGACAGATCTATTTATTTTAACGTAATTTTTATATAGTTCGGGACGCGTACAATATGTTTCTATAGAGTTCAGGTGATATAATTAATTAGAACATTTTTTAAACGATTATTTTACAGGAAAAACTTGAATTTTTGGGTTAGACGTGAAATGCAAATCGAATATCGACAATTCCATCTATTTCAACGCAGTTTTCATATAGTTCAGGACGCGTACAATATGTTTCTATAGAGTTTAGGTGATATAATTAATTAAAACATTTTTTAAACAATTATTTTGCCCGAAAACTTTGAATTTTGTTTGCTATACGTGTAATGCTGTTTAAATGTCGACAGTTCTATTTATGTTTACGCAGTTCTCATATAGTTCCGGACGCGTACAATATTTTTCTATAAAGTTACCGTGTTATAATTAATTAAAACATTTTTTAAACAATTATATTGCCCGGAAAACTTGAATTTTGAAAGCTAGACGTGAAATGCTAATCGAATATCGACAGATCTATTTATTTTAACGCAGTTTTCATATAGTTCCGGACGCGTATAATAAGTTTCTAAAAAGTGCTGTTGATATAATTAATTAAAACATTATTTAAACAATTATTTTGCTTGGAAAACTTGAATTTTGAGGGCTAGACGTGAGATGCTGGTTGAATATCGACATTTTTATTCATTTTAACGCAGTTCTCATATAGTTCCGGACGCGTACAATAAGTTTCTAAAGAGTTTCGGTAATATAATTAATTGAAACATTTTTTAAACATATTGTGGTCGTATATTCGAAATACGGTGAGATGCTATTATGTGATTTTGGTAGTTAGCATCTCATTTATAAAAATTTATTTAACATACGTAATTCAACGTAACTATTGTTGAAACTTATCAAGAACTGTAGAACTATGCTGGATGCAAGTAGTTCTGCAGTATTTTTTGAGATGCTAAACTTTGAGATGCTAACTTCACACACGTTTAATTGGCATCGCGGAAAAGCGACAACAATACTTCGAGAGATGCGAGTATCGATGCCATGCCCTTTTTTAGAAAGAACAATTATTATTGCAATTGTTATTTTTAAAAAGTGAAGAACTAAATAGCGCGTAGCGCGCGCCTGTGTTGTTCTAGTTATATTAAACTTCTTATTTGTTTTTTGTCATATTTTTTCTTTGAAGTTTTTTATTTGTTTTTTTTTTAATTTTATGTTTTCTTAAGCATGTTATCGACATTAGCCATACACATTTTGAGATCACATCATTTTGAGAGGCGATATTTCTTGCCAATACTTTTGTAGAGAAAAAAACTTAATGCTCTCATTTTATAGTATCAAATTTAAATTGTTTTGTATTATAACCTGGCTAAAGAATGGTAATAATCTTTTAGTTCTTATAAAAATGTTTATACTTATAATTGGCGTAAAATATTTAGATAGCATTATTTTTATAGAGAAGTTAATTTATATTATTTATGTTGAATTTGACACACTTAGTATATATTACTTAGGTTGAACCATCCAATAATTTTTTTCTTTAAAGGAAAAACCATACACTTGGAGCCTTTTTTTATCTTTTTTTATATTTTCTTTATTCTTTTCACAAGTTGCACCACCAAGAATAATTAATATATTTTGTAACTTTAAGTTTGTAACTCAAGCTTAAACCTGTAATAAAAATTAATATTTATATTAATTAGACAAGAAAATATTATCAAAATTACATCTTATTTATACGCAATTTTATTACGATTTACAAAGAAGAAAGAATATCTTTTTCCATGATTTTTAAGTGACCGTATATTTTAATCGCATGATAAAATATCACAAGTTAAAATAGTTAATCTGTAACGAAAACATCCGGTAAGTTTATCGGTTATTTCTTTTAAGATAAATAGACAGTGTAAATAAATGTGATGGAATATTTCTAGTTTCTGTAAATACTAATCTTATGACGAAGTTAGTTTTTCTTGTTATCACGACAATGAAGTTGCCCGCGATAACCCGCGATACCCAAAGTCCAGGGGCGAAACACACGCGGAGCATCCGACATAAAATTTTGTCTTTAATCAGTTTTCACTTCACGAGAACGTTGAAAATGAATGAAAATACATTTGTTATACTTATTAAGAAAAAAAGACTACAGATTTCGACTACAGATAAAAATTCTTGAAAATGTGCAAACCGAATACTTTGTCGGTTTTGGAAGACTATTTCTTATGACTATTTCTTTGTTTAAATAAAATAACTATTAAATGTCGATTCCTGTATATTCATTTAAATTTTATCTGATTAGAAGGTAAAAAACTTATGCAATTTGGGATTGAAAAAAATATATATCGTACTTCATTTCAATTAAAATTGGAATGTTCAATTAAATAAAAAAAACGTATTTTTTTGCTTTTTACTTTTCCCACTAATCTAACTTAACGTGATCTTAACGCGCGCGCGCGCGCGCGCGCGCGCGCGCGCGCGCGTGTGTGTGTGTGTGTGTGTGTGTGTGTGTGTGTATGTGTGTATACATGTATGGATTAGTTGTTGGTTCAGTTGGCTCAATATTTGATATATTTTAACACAATCTCGTAAAATTATTTAATTATTATTTAATTTAAGTTTTAATTTGTTCTCTATATAAATCCGTTAGTAACAGTTCATACAATGCTTTCTCAAATTTATAACTTTAATACAAATATTTATGTTTTTAATCATAATTTATAAATAATTAAGTATGAGAGAAGGAATCAATTTGAATTATACTACCAATAAAGCTATTATTTTTAAAAAGAAAATAATTAAATAAAAGAAATAAGAAAGAAAGAAACAAAAAAGTAGGAGTAGTTAAACAACAATCCACGAAGTTGCAAACAAAGAGTAATAAGTAAATATGTACAATAATTTTTAGATCCAGACTGTATGTAAAAAAACATACAAATATGTAACAAAAATAAAAGATACAACCATTTTTACGGTATCTTGTCAGACATTCAATTGTATGATAATCGTGTTTCACGCATGCGATAAATTCAATGTATTTGCTATTATGGGATAATACTACAATATCGTCAAAATACAACTACATGAAAGGTTCTTGTATACCTATTACCTATGTTTTGCTTTTTATATTTTGTGAAACAATACATGTGCATATCCCAAGATTTAAAATATTTCGTATTTTTTTGGAATAATTTGGAAATAATTTTGTATCTTTTTAGATTTGTTCCCTATATTTTTGAAGTATAAAAGCATTAAAAATTACATGTTGATAATACGAGATTTCCTTTTTTTTATTATTATTTGATTATAACAGTTCAATTAATAATTTTAGTCACAGAGGATGTCGGTGGGACTGATTTAGACCGCATGACTATTAATCCAATCCAAATAAGAGGCAACACGTGTGTAGACGGTTGGGTAAATGGTGCTGGCGCAACCATTCGCCCAGGATACTAATCCAACGAGTTTTCCATTGACAGTCAATGGACCACCAGAATCACCCTGGAAAAAGCAACGCGTTTTTTTTTTCAATTTTAAATTTGGAATTCTTTCATTGCGGTTTAAAATGTTAAACTATATTTAAGTATGGTTTTTTTAAAGAAAAACAGTTTATAGATAGTTAAATAAGAAACTTTAAATAGAGAAAGGTGGATCACTGTAATAGAAATTGCTATTTTAAGTAAAACTTACGTGGCAAGATCCTTTCTCGATTGATGGATCGTATGCGCAAATTTGTGTAGGATAGACATTGTATCCTATACGGTTGTACATATATTTACAATAGCTCTGATCACCGATCAGAATGTTGACTCGTTGTAACTTAACAGTGGTTGGTCCCCCTTGCTATAATTTCGTATAATATTTGTAAGTAGTAAGTAATAACATTTATCGAAAAATATTATGATTGCACAAGTTTCTGCTTTGTTGATCAAAGGTCATTATTTTTTTTACTTTTTACATTTGTAAATTACACTGGCGCAAAATAAACAAAACAAAAATTTGACGGAATTTTTAGGCAATTTTCAAAGTGATGTAACTTTGAGAAAAATCATCTAAATCATATAAACTTTTTTTAAATTAAAGAGCAAAGATTCTACTTTAAGAATCCCTAGGCAAAGTTTGATTTGTTAAGTATAACCTTTTGTATCTCATAAAAAACCAAACACATTCTTTTTCATTAAAAAAAGTAAAAGTTTGTTATCATTTTTACAAGTTTCTCGTTAAATTTTTTAATATTAATTTAGATTCTTAATATTAATTTAGATTCTTAAAATTTACTCTTTTCTAAGCAATTAAAAAAAAACATGTCAATACAATGTTCTTTGTTAATTATACACAAGTTTAAAATTTGTATTGCATTTTAGGGATTTTAGCAAATAAATACAGTATTTTTGGATACCATAAAACGTAAGCTCTGTAAGGTTAGCACTCCAAAATGTGAATTTTTATAAAATGCAGATGACATTAGTTGTCGTTTGAAACGTATTTAATATGATATTGCACGTTAATTTATCGTGTTTAACTCAATCATACCGCCGTCATCAGAGTGACCCAATGTGTACCATGTGGAGATTGAAGATCAGATTTTACACATTATATGAAAAGGGCCAATTTTTTAAATAAAATTTAAATTTTTATTTTTTATGTATGAGTATGTGTATATTTATGTGTGATCCAGAAAGAAGATAGAATAGAGCGCGGGAGCCATAAATAATTGTGTAAGTAGAAACATCAGACTATTAGAAAGAGACAGAAATTCCAAATAACGTGGCTGTCGTTGTCTATTCACGTATGTGCAATGCACAGATTTTAATATTTTAGGCTAATAGAATGGCCCCGGACACTATACGCTCTTCTCTGGGCATGCGCTAAGACAAGGACAGCCAGATCACTTCAACTTTTTGTCTCTTTCTAATTGCCTGATGCTCTTTTAGGTGGCTCCCGCGCTCTATTCTATCTTCTTCTCTCTGGTTATGATCTGAGCAGGCTGCTAAAACGGCGAATCTTCTGTTGACTTCAGTAAAATTGGCGCGTCAGCTATCCATATTCAAATCAGTAAGTGCAAATTTCCATCGATGAATTTCAGAGCCACATAATGTGCAAAATCCGATCGTCAACCTCCACGTGGTGCTCACTGATGACGGCAATATGATTGAGTTAAACACAAATAAAATCAATGTACAATATCATATTGATACTCAAAATCATGATATTCAAAAAATACCCTATTTATTCGCTAAAATACCCTAAAATTGCAGTACAATTTCAAACTCGTGTGCAATCAACAAAAAACATCGTATTGACATGTTTTTTTTAATTGCTTAGAAAAGAATGAACTTTAAGAATCTTGATTAATATTAGCAGATTTAACAAGAAACTTGTGAAAAATGATAAAAAACTTTTACTTTTTTAATAAAAAAAAAAAAGTTTGGTTTTCATGTTATACAAAAGGGTTACACTTAACAAACTTCTGCCTAGGGATTCTTAAAGTAGAGCCTTTGCTCTTTAATTAAAAAAAAAAGTTTATATAATTTGTATGATTTTTCTCAAAGTTGCATCACTTTAAAGATTGCCTGAAAATTCGATCAAAATTTTGTCTTAATTTTTTTTGGTCGGTGTATATTTAATTATTATAAACGATTTTTATGATAATCAGATCTTTCTTTATTCTATCCTTGATCTATTGAATTTGAATTTCAAATTCTGAAATAAAATTCAGCGGTCTTTAAACTTGTAGAACATAAAGTTTTTATAGGTTATTTTGTTAGAGAGCGCCTCCAAAGAATTAAAAAGACCAAAAATTTACCCAAAGCCTGCCCCATCCTGACACAACAGCAATATCATTAGGTTTAACGACATCACCTTTTGGTAGCAGGGGAAACATGTTCAAATCTTTCAAGAGACCTATCCACCTAAAAAACAGTTTCTGCTTGAAATTTTCAATTACAATAAGATGCAGTTTGTTAATCCTAATTTTTTTGTGTCAAAAGAAACAGATTTAAGTTTTCAATTTTTTGTATAAAAAGAAAATTTATGTCATGCTTACCTTTAGTAAAGCAATATCGTTAATATAAGAATTACTTGGATCATATTCTTTGTGTACAGTAATTTTGACAACATTATGCTCCGATTTCGGGTCAGTTAAGTTAATGGTGCCAGCAACAACTTTTATATCTCTGGCATTTTGACTACAAAATTTTTTAAATTTATTGAAATGTATAATGAGCATATTATATTTGTTACATCACAAAAATAATTACATCATATACATAGTTACATCACAAAAATAGAGAGAAAGAGAGAGAGAGAGAGAGAGAGAGAGAGAGAGAAGAAGAGAAGAAAATAAAGAGAGAAAAATGTAAATTATTTTATTGAAAATATTATTAATGATATTACTTCTCAACACAGTGAGCTGCGGTAATAACGTAGTAATTATTCAAGACTGATCCACCACAAAAGTGGAGGAAGAATATTTTTGTTGAAGGGAAACCTGTAAAAATCACACATTCTATTATTTATTGTAATAGTTTTATATGTTTTTTAATCACAGTAAAAAATATTTATATTTGTATATTTATATACGAACAAGTTATATAAAGAGGAAAGTCTGATAAATCTTCTAAATTAATATATATGGAATATCTCAAAAATTAAATATTGCATTTATTACGCTAATAATTATTATGAACATTTTGTTTGGATGGATATATTATATCCATCCGGACGAGACAGAATAATTATAATCGAACTTCACTTAAGGTAAGTCCGTTAAATTTATTAATTATATTAATATAACAGGATTAGGAAGTAACGCGTTATTTGTAATGTCGTTACTGTTACCGTTACTTTTTTTCGACAACGATTTAGTAACGCTGGTACTTATTTTATTTGTAAAAAGTAACGACGTTACATTTTCTCTTGTAACGGTAAATTGATCGTTATTTATTGTTATTTTTTAGGCTGCGTTCCAATATTCACTACTAGTATTGAAAATATATAGTTTACGTTATAACCATTACATGTGCATTTACATAACTGTAAGATTTCATCTAATCGTATTGCTTATAGTTCAGCCGAATTGAACCATCGCGTTGTTTAATTTCTTATGACCGCGGTTATGAAAATGTACGAGCAATGGCTCTTATATACCTCATATATATTTTCAGCACTGACAGTGAACATTGAAACACAGCCTTAATATTCAGTGACACAATAAAAATGCTTTGCTTCGATTGGTACATTTAGTATGTTATTGTGAAGCTGTGGATAAAATAGTCGATAGTTATGACATTAGGCAAAAAACTGCAAAAAATTAATTATGAAATATTAATAAAATATTCAGGGTTGGTTAATATATTTTTTACTAAATTATTAATTTAAAGTTAATGGATTATAACATTAATTCAGTTAAATTAAAAGTTACATCAATAAAAAATTAGCTCAGTTAAAATTACGTTAAGATTAATTTAACTCAAGTGAAAGTAAAAGTTAATTTAAGAAGCTTTATTTATATTTAATTAAAAGCCATACAATTTATTGAAATCAAATTAATAATTATAATACAGTATTGATCACCAAATATATTTAATATTTTATTTGTAAATTAAGTTATAATATTAATTATATGAGATAACCCAAAGACATTTTATGCATAAATGTATTTTTATTTTATAATTTTTTTCTTGCCTAGATAAAATTTTTTATTAGAAAAATGTTAATAAAAGTAAACTTTATACGTTTTAAAAATAATTTGTTAAAGTTAAAATTATTTAAAATTACGTAACTAAATTAAAAGTTATTAACTTTTTAATTTTATTAATTAATTTTCAACTTTTTAACTAATTACTACTCAACTCTAAAAATATTTGGAGATAAATATCACTCTACTTTATCTTCAATTTACATCCTTTCTCAAAGCATCCTATCGTAGAATTTTAAAAAAATAACGTAAAGTAATGATATTTTCAGCGTTACTTTCAAGTAACGGCAACGCGTTACTTTTTACTATCAGTAATGAGTACCGATAATGAGTTACTTTTTACCGAAAGTAACGATAATGGTAACGCATCACTTTTAAAAAGTAATTTTCCCAACTCTAAATACTAATAAAAATATATGTATTTAGAAAAATAAAAAGTCTTTACTGTTTAGATAATAGCTTTTATGATATCCGATTTACATTTTTATCCAGATGGGTGTCATGCCAATCCAACTGCTAATGTATATAAAAAATATTTGTTGCAATAATTAAATAATAATTATATAATAATGGTTTATAATTGATCTAGAAATGATAATTAAGGGGATCCTAAAACTTTCTACCGATTACTTTGATTATTTTCAAATCACTACTCTTTTAATTGTATTTACAAATTAAAAATCTTTTTTCACAATTAAAGTACAGGCGGTAACATAAGAATTTTATATAAAAAACAAAAAAAAATTTAATATAATTTACAAATTAAAATTTTTTTCGTTTTTTATATATAAATTCTTACGTGCATTGAGAAAAAAGTTACTTTATGTTTTAAAGCAATAATTGTTCCAGATGTATCTGCTTATAGGGTCTATAATTGATCATTGATAATTCAAATTTCAGATCCCATGTATTGATGTCCCAATAACTAAGAATTAGTATGGTGTTTTACTTTTCTTAAGGTCATGTTTGATTAAAAATTGATCAATTATGTTGTTCTCCACGTCCTGGAGTGAACGTGAAAATGCCATTTCTCCACGATTTGTTATCTGGGATAAAACTGGCTTTACAAAAACTTTAATTATTGCAAAATACGAAACAATATAAAAACTGCTATACTACCTGAAAGAAGATACTTTCTAGTTTAAATTTGTGTTTTTAAAGTTTTACCTTTAGCTTTTATTTTAGTATTAGCGACCTTTCTTTAAAAATATCTATTTATATTCTTAATTTAGTGACGTGTACCTGATATGGAATCTCGCCTGGTTTAGCATCTTCCCCATTCACGATCCTGGGATCAAAGAACGGAAGAACTCCAGCTGCAAATAAGTAGTATTTATTGATCTTTATAAAATTATCTAGATAACTATCTAGACAAAAAATAGCTATATTTTATTTAGATTATTAGAATATATATTATCTTTGTCTTAAAAAAAGTGTAATCTTTTTAAATATTTAAGATAATGTGAAATAGTAACGAAAATAAGGTTGCATTTAACTTCAACTTTCAAGTTATATTTAGCCTAACAAAATTTTTTTAAGTGGTAACAACAAGATTGCGTTTCAAAATTCACTGTCGGCAGTGAAAATTTATAGTACATGTATGTGAATTATTTTTTAGACTTTTAGCACTAACAATATCAAAATGCAATTCAAATTACACAATCAAGCGTAGTGGTCTAATCCAATTATAAGTTTCACTACTGCCACTTAATTATAAAAATATAAATAGAAATACAGTACAATATAAATAAATAATATCAAACACAATCACATATATGTAGTTAAACAAATAATTATCAATTAACCTGAAAGATTATTACTCAAATACACACACACCATGACAGAACGCCAGAAGACTGAGGAAACACAAATTTTCAAAGCCATTGTGTGATCACTGACCGAAGCCTGATTTGAAATCACGTTGACGCGAATTATATGTACCTGTTTTTAATTCCATTGCCCCACTTATGTATAAGTTTTAATTATCAACAAATTTTCTTAGAAAACCAGATTAGATAGATCAATAATGAAGTAGTATATTTTACTGATACAGATTGTAAAAATCAATCATCCTGATAAATATGGATATTGTGTCACTAGAATTTTATTCAAAATATTTCTGATTTGGTTCGCGATTTCATTATCTCTTTTTATTGAAGCTAACGGTATAAATAATTACACTTATTTAATTATAACGTTCTATTTCTAATTATATATAGTTTTTAATAACTTATTTGTTAAATAATTTTTTGTTTAAATATGTTTAACAATACTATTATACAAAAAATTAGATATAAATATTAATATATATTTGTAATTAAAAAAATATATATAATATGTAAATATCCCATATATAACACGGAGAGAATTTCTACACATAATTTCACGAATAGAGAGTGTGAAAATCTTTATACATCACAAGTGCAGGATTGGGTAATACACAGGATGTCCCAAAACATACGGTCAACACTCGTAAAGGATAAAAGAGATTGAGATAAACATAAAAGTTCAATATTGTCTTAAGTTAAGTTTTGAGTTAGGTCTTGGGTTAGGTCCCAATAATCAAGGTATTAATTTTTCAAAATATGCGAATGAGAGCGTGCCGAGAGAAGAGCTCGATCCACTCGAGCCATAACACGGAAAGAAAATCTATCGTGAATGTATGATAAGCTTTCATTAATTTACTGTTCACAATTACGATAGAAATTAATTAAATTATTTGCCGATTCCATACTTAATATCTTGATTATTGGTGGACCTAACCCAAGACAATATTGAACTTTTATGTTTATCTCGATCCCTTCTGTCTTACGAACGTTAAGTGTACTTTCTGTTTTATTATTTAACAATTATGTTTTGCTTAATCTTCTAATCAATAATTTTATTAGAAGAAAATCTTTCCTCTAATTTTATTCTATCTTTTTTTGTTAGCGAATAATAAACAAAAATAAATTTTTTAAGGATTGACCTTATTAGACAACCTCTAAAGGTGTTGAATTGAACAAGAAAAATAATTCATTATATATCAAGAAATACTATATTATTAAAGTTTTATAATTTTTTAAATTTTTACATTTTCTTCAAGTTTTTCCTTTATTAGTCTTTATCAGCATTATAATATCAACATGCATTATAATTAATTAAATCGTAATTTTATATGGTAAATATAATAGCACAACGTTATACATTTACATATGTCACAAAATGTGTACTGAGAGAAACAAAAAATAGCAATATAAAGACAACAAGACGTCATCAAGAATCAAACAATAGATATAAATTATAATATTTAAAATATACGTCAACATGATCTTGAAAATTGTTAAGTCAAACCCAGGATCAGATATACATTTTTATAATAATTAACCGATTAAAAGCAAAATTCATATGAAATTAAATTTTAATAAAGTAATTAAATGCTGTAAAAATCAAGATTAAAATTGTAGTAAAAATGATTGATATAAGTAGAAATCAATGAAATATAGCTAGCTGTATAATCTAGCTATTTAAATCTCATGTCTACGTCATGGTCTCAAGAACGACTGCAATCACTCTTTAACTAATCTGTAATCTATCTTTATTATATAAATTTACGTCATCATATAATTTTTGGAATCTTTGAAATGTTAAATATAATTGTGCTATAGAATTATAAATAAATTTTACTTTCTAAGAAACAGTAGTACCTTCATAATTATGATTTTAAACCGTTTTCCTTTCAATCCTCTTTTAGACTATACAACTTTTGTCTGATATATTTTTTCTATGATAGTTTCAGGATTAATAATTTGTAATCTTTTAAATATCCTGTATAATAAACAATAAATTTATTTTACTAATATATTAGTTAGTGCACTAAGAAAATTAATAAAAATCCTTCAAAAAGTAACAAACCATGTTCAATAGAAAATTTGTTTTGTATAACACAAAAAATGTAATCTGATCATTAAAACAAAAAAAATTAGTAACCTTAACAGTCATTGTTTCAAGTTTGACAGACATAAGATATTTACATATGAGCATTAAAGTTTCTATTCAAAAATATCTAAATATTTTTCGTGAATATTCGTCAACGATCATCGCACGAGATTAAGTGTGTGAGTGCAATAATATAAATAAATATTAAAATAAGATAAGGCCAAATTGAATTAAATAAATGATATTGATTTTATAAAATCAGATATATTTATTACTAGAATAAGTATTATACTTATAGTGTATGTTATTATATTTTTAAAAAGTACTAAAATATTTTTAATTATAATAAAAAATTTATATAAAAAGGATTTATTTCTTAGTTTACTTTTTTTTATATGTTTTTATTGTAAACTTTTCCGTTTTTTGATAAACAACATATACTGCACATTAAATAAAATAACAATATTTAAATACTTTTTTTCATATTTTTTTCTCGTAAACATTTTTACTCGTACAAACATTTAATATTTTTTTGAATGTAGCTGTGATTGTTATTAATTATAAATTTGTAATTAATATCGGAAATAAATATATAATCTTAATTTATAAATTTAGACAACAGAAACACAACATATATAATTATAAAATTAGTCAGATATACAATTAAAAAATGAATATATCACGGACATTTTGTCGCCGTGCCATGTGAACTTTATTAATATGAATTAGCGCAAGACATTCTACCGTATCTCTTGATGACGGATTTGGATTTCCCATAATCTCTTATCTCGTGTGATAAATTTTCACGACTCTTTAATACGATTAAATCATTATTAAAAGAAGTATCACAATTCTTCTGATACAGTTTTATCGATATAATAATTCAAACAAAATTACTTTTTTTAAGACAGTTAAAAAAGGGCGCCAAGTGTGTGTACTTCTTTAGGAAAATACCATAACGAAAAGACAAAAATTTGTTTTTTTCTACAAAATAATGATATGAATAAATGCGCCAACTATAAAACAGATATTTATCAAAATTTATTTATTATTACTTTTCAATACACGGAGAGAATTTCCTTTAAAATTTACCCTCAAATTTGATAATTGTGGGATAATGTGTTACCTCGAGAAATTTTACTATACTTTTTAGTAAATTTTACTATATTTTTAGTAAATTGTACTAAACATTA
>NW_023415699.1:34644-54738 GCF_013373865.1 Monomorium pharaonis | reverse complement strand
GGATTTTATGAGCAGGTAGAGCGCATGAAAACTGAACAGAAAAGTCCTTACCGTTTTCCATTTTCGCAATAATTAACAAGTTAGTGACTTGTAAAATTTTCTGTATTAGCCCGGCCTACCGGCAAATGCAAGCGCGCTGAGCGCCCGGCCGCGGCGGCCGCCCCTCCCTAGCGCTGAACCTTGAGATTGCTAGGCGCGCGGGGGAGTGGGAGTTGTTACAACAAGCAACAATGACTACTCACAAGCGACGCGTAACGCTAAATTCTCCCTTTGAATTATGATAGTTCCTTACTTTTTAATGAAAATAAATTTTCTAACGACAAAAAGTATGTGTGTACGTGTACATACATGTGTACACAAAAATATCAGATCTAATGCTTAAAGAAGTAATTACTAAATTTATTTTGTAATAAATAACGATTATTTTTTAATAAAAATATTTTTCATGAGTCTTAAACGTCGTAAACTGTCATTATAAATTTTTAAAAGAAGCTGTTATCATATGCTCGAAACAAATTTATGCTTCTTCAAAAAACATTAGACAATTTTATCGATGAAAATGGAAATGACAAGCAAATAAAATGTTTGTTTCAACTTTATATTCTTAATTTAAAATTAAATAACTAGGATATTTATATTTAATAAAATTAATTCTTGTGATAGATTTATAAACACGGAAAAAACTTCATGGTAAAAAATTACTATGGTAAATAGTAAAATGCGGGCCAAGAAGGATTATGAAAATTTTTATTATGTTTTTCATCAAATTACGACAATATTTACACTACTTATATGATATAATTCTCTGAAATTTCTTCTTACAGTTCGTGGTTACTATCATAAATAATAAAATCATACATAATTTTACTATAAATTTTCTCCGTGTAAATTTACGAATATATGAATTTATTAAATGTTCAAAACTTATAAACAATATTATTTAATTAAAGAAAATTTTAGTAATATGTGTGTGTGTATGTGTGTGTGTGGTTGGTGTGTGGTGTGTGTGTGTGTGTGTGGTGTGTGTGTGTGTGTGTGTGGAAGGGAGGGATACATACATACACGAGCTAAAGATAATCACTTTGTGACAGGAAAATGATTATTCCTTAATTCAAGAATTGGTTTGTAGTTTGTGTGTAATTTGTGTGTGTGTGTATGTGTGTGTGTACATACGCGAAAATGTTAAACATTATTTGTTTTATGTAAAGTGTGGTGTTTATTATCAACAAAATACTCTTTTCAGTCATTAAAGATAAAAATAATTATTAAAAAAAATAAATTAAAAGTGAATAATTGATTTTTTTTAACTAGATCATATTTTTTACGTGTACGTGTATAGTAATCAGCGTAAATAGTAATAATGATATAAAATCGCGGAACTAAGGCATAATCATTTTCCTGTCACAAAGTGATTATCCTTTAGCTCGCGTATGTATGTACAAGGATTAATTTTATTAAAAATATAAATATCCTAGTTATTTAATTTTTATTAGAATATAAAGTTGAAACAAACATTTTATTTGGTTGTCATTTCATTTAATCGATAAAATTTCTAATGTTTTTTGAAGAAGCATAAATTTTGTTTCGAGCATATGATAACAGTTTCTTTTAAAATTTATAATGACCGTTTACGACGTTAAGACTATCATCAAAAAAATATTTTTTATTAAAAATAATTGTTATTTATTAAAAAAATAAAATTAGTAATCACTTCTTTAAGCATTTAAAACTGATATTTTTGTACACATGTATGTACACGTACACACATACTTTTTGTCGTTAAAAAATTTTATTTTATTAAAAAAGGTAAGGAACTATCATAACTCGAAGGGAGAATTTAGCATTACGCTTGTGCGTAGCCATTGTCGCTTGTGGTAACAATTCCTCCCGCGCGCGCCTAGCAATCTCAAGGTTCAAGCGCTGGGGAAGGGCGGCCGCTACGGCGGGCGCTCGACGCGCTTGCATTTGCCGGTAGGCCGGGCTAATACAGAAAATTTTACAAGTCACTAACTTGTTAACTATTGCGAAAATGGAAAAACGGTAAGAATTTTCTGTTCAGTTTCATGCGCTCTACCTGCTCATAAAAATCATAAAAAATACCAGACACCCTGTATATAATATATACAGGGAGTCCCAGAGCATACTGGTCACTGTTTCATAAAAGTAGATGGGATCGAGATGAACATAAAAGTTCAATATTATTGTGGGTTCGGTCTGCTAATATCGAGATATAAATTTTTTAAATTATGCGAATGAGAGCGCGCCTTGCGCGCCGAAGAAGGGCTCGAGCCGCTCGAGCCATAGCACGGCCTACTGTCTCAAGCATTGGCTGCCGGCGGCGGCGGGGGGAAGAAGGAGAGCGTGGCGTCGTCGCCGTTCCCACGTCTCCCGCACCGCGCCTAAGCTCGCGTCGATGGCTGCTACGCATACTCGCGATTACATGACAAGATTATAAATTATTAATAAAAAATGACCAATTTAAATCGTAATAAACTTCTGTAAATAAGAAAGTCAAAAGAGAGAAAGCGATGGAAACGTATGAATCCTGCAAATAATATAATATTTGCCGCATCAAATTCTCTTATCGTTTTTTATGAAATATTCAATTAACGAAGATTTATCACGATTGATTCTTTATACATTCTCCTTTCGTAACCATCTTATTAGAAAATTACAAAATGCACGAAATACTATCCCTAATATACACTCTTTGTAAAATAAACACGATAGAAAAATATTCACGTTTGATCTAAGGACTTCAGGATAAATTATTCGATGCGACTTCTACGGTAATTATAGGTAATCAGAGATCAATGTTATGTCAAGTATCGTTAGTATGGTTAACAACAAAGGATTTTCTCTTGTATATGATAGAGAACTTCGAGTTTCTTCTATCGTTAATACATTATAAGTCACTGAAAATCTGTCGTAATTAATAATGCAATTAGAGGTAGAAGAAACTGTAAGTTTCTATGGTTATAAAAGAAAATTCTTCGTTGTATTAACAATACATGATATTAAACATTAATTTTTAAGCATAATTATCGTAGCATCGCGCCTAAGCTATCGTGAAATCGTTACATCAAGAGGGAATATTTTTCAGTGTTATTACAAAGAGTGTAACATACTATGGATAAGTATTTCGCGCATTTTAGTATGACACCTCTCTCTCTCTTCTCCTCTCTCTCTCTCTCTCTCTCTCTCTCTCTTTCTCCCTCTTTCTTCCTCTTTCCCTCTCAAGCACTACGTAGTACACAAATACAATAAATATTACCACGTTTAACAACATAGTTTGTACTATTCTACTTTCATTATGTGTAATTAAATAAAGCAGAACGTTGCTACAATTTTTATATTAAAAAGACAAAGATAAAAAGATGTATTCGCGAAGTTAGCAGAATATCTTTCCCTCTAAAGTATTTACAGAAACACGATAAATGTCATTTTCAACAAACGTTCCAATCAATATTATTAGAGTTTCATTAAATGTCATATAAAATTTTTTTAACAAGATTACTATTTTTTAACTTTTTAACATTAAACACGATACGACACTCAGAAAGAAAGTATCGTGCTGATTATTTATCGCAGTTTTAGTGATAATTTTGATAATTTTTTTTTCGATTGTGTGTAATACTAAAAATATAAAGAAATGATAATTGTTAAAATTTTATTCAATTTACACATAATGAAAGTAGAATAGTACAAACTAATGTTGTTAAACGTGGTAATATTTATTGTATTTGTGTCCTACGTATGCTTGAGAGGGAAAGAGGAAGAAAGAGGGAGAAAGAGAGAGAGAGAGAGAGAGAGAGAGAGAGAGAGAGAGAGAGGTGTCATACTAAAATGCGCGAAATACTTATCCATAGTATGTTACACTCTTTGTAATAACACTGAAAAATATTCCCTCTTGATGTAACGATTTCACGATAGCTTAGGCGCGATGCTACGATAATTATGCTTAAAAATTAATGTTTAATATCATGTATTGTTAATACAACGAAGGATTTTCTTTTATAACCATAGAAAACTTACAGTTTCTTCTACCTTTAATTGCATTATTAATTACGACAGATTTTCAGTGACTTAGAATGTATTAACGATAGAAGAAACTCGAAGTTCTCTATCATATACAAGAGAAATCCTTTGTAGTTAACCATACTAACGATACTTGACATAACATTGATCTCTGATTACCTATAATTACCGTAGAAGTCGCATCGAATAATTTATCCTGAAGTCCTTAGATCAAACGTGAATATTTTTCTATCGTGTTATTTTACAAAGAGTGTATATTAGGGATAGTATTTCGTGCATTTTGTAATTTTCTAATAAGATGGTTACGAAAGGAGAATGTATAAAGAATCAATCGTGATAAATCTTCGTTAATTGAATATTTCATAAAAACGATAAGAGAATTTGATGCGGCAAATATTATATTATTTGCAGGATTCATACGTTTCCATCGCTTTCTCTCTTTTGACTTTCTTATTTACAGAAGTTTATTACGATTTAAATTGGTCATATTTTTATTAATAATTTATAATCTTGTCATGTAATCGCGAGTATGCGTAGCAGCCATCGACGCGAGCTTAGGCGCGGTGCGGCGAGACGTGGGAACGGCGACGACGCCACGCTTCTCCTTCTTCCCCCCGCCGCCGCCGGCAGCCAATGCTTGAGACAGTAGGCCGTGCTATGGCTCGAGCGGCTCGAGCCCTTCCTTCGGCGCGCAAGGCGCGCTCTCATTCGCATAATTTAAAAAATTTATATCTCGATTATTAGCAGACCGAACCCACAATAATATTGAACTTTTATGTTCATCTCGATCCCATCTACCTTTTTATGAACAGTGACCAGTATGCTCTGGGACTCCCTGTATATATATATACAGGGTGTAATGTAATCGGAAGCCATCCCGTAATGGAAAGATAGATGGGATCGAGATGAACATAAAAGTCCAATATTGTCTTGGGTTAGGTCTATCAATAATCGAGATATAAATTTTCAAATTGTACGAATGAGAGCGCGCCGTGTGAAGAGCCGAGACGCTCGAGCTGTAGCGCGGCCCACTGTGTCGAGCATTGGCTGCCGGCGGCGGGGGGAAAAGGAGAAGCGGTGCCGCTGCCTGTGCTTCGCCGCCTTCGCGTCTCATCGCACCGCGCCAACACTCGTGGCGATGGCAGCTATGCACATTCGCGATTACTTGACAAATTAGGAGTTAGCAAAGATATGACAAATTAAACCATAATAAACTGCTGTCATTAAGAAAGTCGAAAGAGCGAAAGCGATAGATACTTATGGAATTTACAAATAATCTAATTTCTATCGTAATTGTGAATAAGTAAATTAATAAAAGTTTTTCGTACATTCACGAAAGATTCTTTCTTTTCCTTAAATATCTTGTATCATGCCTGATCTAACGATTTCGTGATTAAATTATACGATACGATCGTAATTATACTTGGAGATGTTAATGTCACCAGTATGGTTAACAACAAAGCGTTTTCTTTCGTTATTATACAATAGAGAACTTAAGTTTACGAAATATTTCCAACAGAACTATTAAACACGATGTAGATATTTTGTCATATTCCAACGAGAAAATATACTTTCCTAACAGGAAACGAGAGAACGATAGACAATGATATCACTTCTTGAAATTCTTTTTTTTTCAGACAAGTGGATACGAAAGAGAAACCAATTAGATTTTTGTATTTTTCTTGATATCTATTCTGAATCAATCAGTAAAATCTGTCGTAATTAATAATGTAATTAAAGATAAAAGAAATTCCGAGTTCCCTATCGTTATGAAAGAAAAACTCTTCGTTATATTAATAACATTTGATATTGAACATCTCTAAGCATAATTATCGTAGAAGCATAATCTATTGTGAAATCGTTACATCAAGAGATATTTTTCTATCGTGTTATGAACAATGAGTGTAACATATTATATGGATATATCGCGCATTTATAATTTTCTAATTAAATATTTACAAAATGAGAATGTATGAAGAATCAATCGTAGATATTAATTGTGATAAACCTTTGTTAATTTAACATTCCATGGAAAAAAAAACAATAAGAAACGATGAGAGAATTTGATGCGGCAAATATTATAATACACTTATAAAAGAAAATTATCACTTTAAGAATCATTGTAAATTTATGTTAATTTTTTATTAATGTTTTCATCAAGGATTAACAGTACGACACAATTCGATAAGAAACCAAAGTTAGAGTGTATGATACTGTAAATAAGATATTTAAGAAAAAGAAAGAATCTTTCGTGAATTGTACGAAAAACTTTTATTAATTTACTTAGTTCACAATTACGATAGAAATTAGATTATTTGTAGATTCCATAAGTATCTATCGCTTTTCGCCTCTTTCGACTTTCCTAATCACAGCAGTTTATTACGGTTTTAAATTTGTCATATCTTTTGCTAACTGTCCTAATTTGTCAAGTAATCGCGAATGTGCATAGCTGCCATTGCCACGAGTATTGGCGCGGTGGCAGTGAGACGCGAGGGCGGCGAAGCATAGGCAGCGGCACCGCTTCTCCTTCTTCCCCCGCCGCCGGCAGCCAATGCTCGACACAG
Organism: Monomorium pharaonis; assembly: GCF_013373865.1. Classification (NCBI taxonomy): domain Eukaryota; kingdom Metazoa; phylum Arthropoda; class Insecta; order Hymenoptera; family Formicidae; genus Monomorium; species Monomorium pharaonis. The sequence continues at coordinate 48,136 of NW_023415699.1, read as the reverse complement.
TGGGCCGCGCTACAGCTCGAGCGTCTCTCGGCTCTCACACGGCGCGCTCTCATTCGTACAATTTGAAAAATTTATATCTCGATTATTGATAGACCTAACCCAAGACAATATTGGACTTTATGTTCATCTCGATCCCGTCTATCTTTCCATTACGGGATGGCTTCCGATTACATTACACCCTGTATATATATATACATATAATATATATATATATATATGAATATGATCCAATAAGTTTTACTAACAAATTAACTCAAACTTGTATTAAAATTGAATAATATTTTATCTCAGATCACAGGATCTTAAATAATCAGACTATTGTCCAGCGTTTATATATATATTAAATACACAAAATATTTAACTCTACTATTAAAAAATTAAATTTTAATTATATACTAATAAAATCTAATTTAATGACAAAGAAGAAGTTTAATATAATAATTTTTATTATATGTACTATGTATATATTACACTTTTTATAGTTATAAGAATATATATGTATTCTTATCATGTATTTTTATATATTTATATATACATTTATACTAAATTTTTATATTTATATTAAATACATTGATAAGACTATATTTTTTAACTTTATAGTATCCTTTATTATCCTTATAATAAAAATATTTGTATATAATAATATTCTTTAGAAAACAATTATTTTTTTAAACAAAACAAAAATATTCTTCAAATAGGATTCTTTTTTACAAACAAAATTATTAAATTTTTGAAAAATCATTGTGTTGGTCTGGGCTATCACTTCTCTCCGTGATCTTGAAGGAAATAAAAAATAAAAAAAGGAGCCAACATCAAAAGGAGGCGCGTTTATTCTTTATCTCTATCGAGACAACAAAGGGATGAGATAATCCAGCTGAAGCCCATTCTCAAGAATGTGTTTTTTTTTTCATACATGCTATTATTCTATTACATGTCAAAAAAAATTGACAATTATTTTACACAAAATTTTTTTAGGCAAGATTTTTTTTTTCAAAAATACTTAAAATGAAGATCTTTAAAACGTTCAAATATGAATGTATTTTGAACGTCCATAATGTACGTGTTTAAAAACATTTGTATTACGTCCATGGACATTTGGACAAAATAAAGACCAAAATCGGATGTCCATTAGATGTTGTTGTGCTGTCTGGGTCAAGAACATGACCCTGAGTAACTTTTCCTTATACTTAATCGGCGTCATTGTTCGTTTAAAAAGTTATTAACAAAAAAGTTTAAAAAATATTTATATAAATAGAACACACACACACACACACACACACACACACACACAAGGAGATGCAAAAAAACGCGTGGGCGGAGAAGGGACGGAGCCCCTTCCCCTGCACCCCTTCCCATAATTTTTTCTAACTCTAACCCACCAATTTTATGTCGCAATTGGTCGCAAACGAATAGCGTGGAAAGTCGCAAACCTATGTGGTACCCCAGGTAGCAAGATGTCGTCTAATTGACGGCATTTTTTGGTCATTTTATGATGAACCAGACGTCATAATGTCGAGATAAAATGACGTCTAAATGTCGTAAAACTGACGTACATTTGTCTCATCTATATTGACGTCAAAAATACGTCATTATTTTCATATTATTGACGTCATTTTCAAGAAGCTAGTATCGTACATTTGACGGTTTTATTGTTATTTTTATGACAAACATAGGTTTTTAGACTACATCTAATAAAGACATTTTAACGTCATTTTTATGACTATCCCAGATAGTAAAAGCCGTTATTTTGACGTTTTAGAAAATATTTCGGATACATGTCCTATATATGCAGTACTTGCATTATGAAAATATCGAAATAACATAATTATATGTAAAAAAAAAATTTACGTTGTTTCTCAACAAGCATCGTGGTGACCCACCACACCATAGTCACATTTGGGATTGCCTAACTTCCGCGGTCACTCATCCAACTCTGAACCGCCGTCGATGTTGCTTGACTTCGAAGATCGTACGCTACCTAGCACTTTGTGATGATCCATGAACACTTGATGCTCATGAATACATATTTGTTATAGATCAGTTCAATAGATGCGAGAAACATAAAACTTGTAGTTAACTAATATTTTTATAAATAAATATAAATTTACAGGTTTTTCCTGATTTTTACATATGCGAAATAACATGTGGAATAACTTATAAAAATATTTTTTGCTCTGTTCTTTTGATAAAGCTAAATTATACCTCAGACAGAACGCAATATTTATCCAAATATTTTATAAATATTTTGTGGTCTTAGATTTGACAAATCATAAAGATTTATCATAAATATTATAAAAATATTTATAAAATATTTATAAATATTTACAAGATATTACTTATACAAATCTTTATCTTTTATTTACCATAAATATTATATAAAATGCTTAGTCTATATTTTAATAATATGTTAAATAAAAATTTTTTTTTTCGTGTATATAAAATATGTGTAAAATATTATATACATAATATTTTGAAAAAATAAATATTAATAAATATTAACAAATATTTATCATAAATATTATGTGCTGTCTGGGATGATTCTAAAATATTGATAGTATTAATTATATAAAATATTGTATTAATTTTAATAATGTTGTTTATTAACCAATCTTTAAATAATGATTAATAGTTATAGGTAGCAAGGTGTCGTCCACTAGACCTCAATAATTCGTTATTTGAGGTCAAATTGTCAATTATTACAAAGAATTATAGTTAACGTCAGTAATTAGTCATTAATAAAACCTTATTAATACGTCGTAAAATGATCAATTAACTGACGTTATTAATTAGTCAAGAATATGACGTCGGAAATACATTGTAGGATGGATAAATGACTGACGTAATTAATAGGTCAAAAAAATGACGTTACTATTACGTCTTAATTTGGTAACATGACGTCTGCGACCACAAATGACGAATTATTGACGTCGTATTAACGTCACCTTGCTACCTGAGACTGTACATACAAGCGTGGACGTCGTTTACTTTACGTTTCATAACGTACAGTACTTGTACAGTACCACATAGGTTTGCGACTTTCCACGCTGTTTCCAATGTTTTCGCATTAACCATATAGCAAAAAAATGATGGGTTAGAGTTAGAAAAAATCACGGGGAGGGAGTGCAGGGAGGCGGACCCCCCCCCTCCCACGCGTTCCTTTTTGCATCTTCACGTATGTGTGTGTGTGTGTGTGTGTGTGTGTGTGTGTGTGTGTGTGTGTGTGTGTGTGTGTGTGTGGTGTGTGTGTGTGTGTGTGTGTGTGGTGTGTGTGTGTGTGTGTGTGTGTGTGTGTGTGTGTGTGTGTGTGTGTGTGTGTGTGTGTGTGTGTTGTGAGTGTGTGTGTGTTCTATTCTATATAAATATTTTTAAACTTCTTTTGTTAATAACATTTTAACGAACAATGACCGCCGATTAAATTATAAGAAAAAATTACTCAGGGTCATGTCCTTGACAACATATGTCAAGGTTAAGGTCATCGGCGCGGTGTTCCTTAATCTTAATAATTACAAAAAATTTACCTGAAAAGGCATGATTCATTCATATGGATCATGCCTTTTCAGGTAAATTTTTTGTAATTATTAATGAATAGTGTTGACTGATCAAAGCGAGTAACGTCATTGCTAAGAAAATTTATGATCTGTCCAGTACCGGTTTGATTTATGGATGCTATGTTTAGTCATAATAAGTGCAACAATTTTAAAAAAGATTATACGATTTACTATTAATTAAAAAGAAAAGGAAATATTGTTTTTTCATAATCCAAATTTTTTAATAAAAATGTTATGCATTTTTTGAGCAGTTATTATACACTTTATTTCTATCTAGTAATAAGTCTACTAAACGTTATCGAGCTAAATAAAAATAGTCGAAAAGTGATAGTCATTATACCATTAAATAGATTTTTAGATTTTTGATCAAAAAGTATTAGTTGTTGATCGCCGAACAACCGTGTGCAAGTTCAAAACAAAAGATCTAATGTAATAACGCACTAGTGTTGAAAGAAGTAAAATTAAATTAATGTTAATGATTGGATATCTTTAGCTCTTTAGCCGATTTGTTATAATATTAAATATTAATTTAAATAATGCACAAAAATAGTAAAATATAAAAATTTTTTAGCATTATTATCTTATTAAAGAAAAATATATTAAACATATTACATTTGTAATTACCTAGCAAAAGTGTTTTCTCTTCCGTATATCAATTTCTATTATCTTTTTTCTAGATGAACGTCATTAAGTAATAAGCCGATAAAAACTGCTATTTGTACATTATATGTATCAAATGAGTTTAATAGTGTTAATTTACATCAGTCGCAATGTGCACTATTTTGTAATTCTATTGATGCACTATTGAGTGACAGTGCACTACTTATGTACTATCTAAGCAGCGTCACCATCTTGCTTGTATGAATTTCGCCGAAGAAACGTTTTTATTAGTAATATTGTCATTGTCATCACCAGGCTTAAAAATGTAAGTATAACAAAACCGTTCTAAATAATAAAGAATATTTTTTGCATAAACAATTTTGTTTTTTTAATTTTGGTTTTTTCAGACATTTAATCCATACATTTTGATTATTACAAATTTATTTTTTATGATTTTTTTGTTTTTTTAATGATAGATTTGAACTATTATTATTTTAAATGTAGATTATGTTAAAATTAGTTATACTGTCATGTGTGTATTTTTTCATCAATTAATTGACGAAATATAAATATAAAAGACTCATCTATATTGGAATATTTTACACTATTCAAAAGACTCAAGGTATAAAAGAAAAAAATTGAAAATAGGATAGCTCTACTTGTGAGATATAAAAGTCGATAACCAATTTCTGTCTCAAAATAATATCTTTAATTGTTTATAAGTTATTCGTCATTTATGTTATCAAACTAATCAAAGAAGAACTAATTTATATTTTTTTCAATTAAAAAAAAACATGTTTTTTTCAACGATTTTTTCTGCTAGAAGAAAACTGTTTTCTTACATTTCTATTGAAATTTAAAACCTTTCAAAATCTTTTAAAATTTTAACCTATTGTTAAGAGGATGCTAAACTGCTCATCAAACTTGATTGAGGTCGATAATGCAGAGTCATTATTTATCCTTGTTCATGAAAAAATTTGCTTTAAAATACAAGTTATATAGCTTATACTTACAAATAAATGGTGTCTCGCGGTTTGGAATAGAAGGAATAAGACTATATTTGTTAAATTACGATTACAAGCCGTAGAAAAACATATTTATGTGATCAAAAATTTTATTTATTTAAGTGCTTTTATTATAAAAATATCTTTTTTTTACGGCTTGTAATCGTAATTTGACGATTATAATCTTATTCCTCAATCTATTCCGAACCCGAGAACACCATTCATTTGTACGTATATTTAAGCTATATAACTTGTATTTTGAAGCAAATATTTTTATGACCAAATAAACTTTAAAAAATTTTTTGCATTTTTGGTCTTTATCTAATTGTCCCTGGGTTTATTTGTGTACGTACTTTAAAAGTGTAAAAGGATTATCAATTCTGTAAATTCAATTCTAAATTAAATAATTAAACAGAATGTTGGTAAAACACATACGGCTTTAACATCCTCTTAAAGCCATGTGCAGTATTCTACTAAATGACAATATTACTAATAAAAACGTTTCTTCGGCGAAATTCATACTGTAAGCAAGATGGTGACGCTGCTTAGATTAGTACATAAGTAGTGCACTGTTACTCAATAGTGCATCAATAGAATTACAAAATAGTGCATATTGCGACTGATTCATTATTCCATGACGGAATTAAATACTATGGTTCTATGTGTTATAGATCTTATTTTTCATATATTAGATTAATTTTGTTTTTATATTTACATTTTAAATCGTAAAATAATGTAAGTGTATTATAACTTTTAAAAGAATGAAAAAATATGAAGTTTAATAATCATAAATTTAGAAACTATTAACTTATAATTTTTGTTAACTTAATTGGTACGCTTGTCTCGCATTGCCGTTCGATTTTATTTTTTTGTTGAATAAATTTAGAAAGCTTTTAAAAATTTTTTTTAATTTTTAATTGTAAAACACAAGTAAAATATATTTCTATGTATTATTTTAACTAAAAAAACCTGCTATTTTGTATTTGGTTAGGCTTTCTTTCGTTTTACAATTTACTTTTTAAAAGAGATAAGTGCACTCGAAACGACATGTATCATTCCGCGATGCAAATTCGCACGGTACCAGCAAAACATACTATCGGTTGAAGTCGAAGGACAGGCTTAATGAAGGAGATATGGTCACACGACAATTATGTATTCATTTCTTATTCTTTCGAATTGGAAAAAACTATTGTGTTTTCAGCTTTCTAATGACTTCGAGTGCATATTACAAACAAAAAAAAAGGTTTTGTAAACCTTGCGAGGAAAAAATCTTAGATTATGCTGAAATTAATGCTGAAAATAAGAATTTATTAATAAATAATTGATGACTATTTTAACGTGTGGATTGATAACAGTATTATATTTGCACGGTATTATTACGCGCGGTAAAAAATACAGTTACATCAATTAATTTATAATAATAAAACGTGTCTAAAATATATTACACGTTACAGATTTTGCCCCGAACGTTTAAAACTATTATAAAAATAAAATGCGATCATTCATAGCTTTACTTGGTCTATTTTACATTTCAAAAGCGTTAAATTAAAGGTTTCCTGCAAGAAGTTTGCGAACAGTCGATAATAAGCGCATGTAAATAATTGCGAAGGCAATAAACGTGCAAAGTAATAGACTGGATGTAATCACCCACATCTCTAGGCCAGCCACTTTTAAAGAAAACTGGCTTAATATTTCCGACAGTGTGTGTGTGTGTGTGTGTGCGCGCGCGCGCGCGTGCGTGCGTGCGTGCGTGCGTATGTGTTTTGTAAAATTAGTTTTTTTTCCCTTATAGATTGATCCCTTATAGATAGATAATTAAAATTCTATTATATGTATAATGTATATACCCAAACAGCACAGGACGTTCATTTTGTGTCTATTCTGCGTCCACACGTCCATGGACATAAAATGGACGTCCATCATATGTCCTATTTCAGATATCCAACAATGGTCAATATATATTTGGACGTCCATAGGATGTCCGGTCTTGAACCCGTATTCATATTGTCAATTTTTATTTAATTATTAAAACAGTCTTAATTATTATCTTAGTACACACGATGATTTTCCGGACTCTTATACAAAGAGTATTCGTGTTCGTCATTAATTTTTATTATTTCTACAAATAAGTAGAAATCATTAAATAATTCGTATGTATTATAATACTTTTACATTTTTAGAAAGTGTATGATTATATTAAAACTGAAATTGTATATAAATGTTATAATTATATGATTAAATTGATAATGTAAATCAACTTTCTGGCAAAAATCGTTTTATTAATTATACGACGTTTCGACCATTGATTTTGGTCCTCCTCAGGTAAGGTACAATCTTTGTTATAACATAATCACTTTATAAATACAGACCAACGAAATATAAAGCTCGTTATGTCAATGTCCATAGATAAATTGTATAATATAAATTCCGTTTTAATAAAAGTTTAAGCGATAAAATAAATTTTAACAGAGCATTGTGTGAATTGCGTCAAGCTGGTAGCAGGTTTTTAAAGCAACGGTTATAATTATAACCGACAATATTCCAAGAATATTTCAAGATATATATATTTATATATGTAATATTTTCAAATTTTATCGGTGTCTATAATTTATATAACTTTAAGGGGATGCTGGACTGCCTCTCAAACTTGATCGAGGTCGATAATGTAAGTCATTCGTGCACATCATTAATGAGATTTTGTATATATTTCTTTTATAGATTTAGAAATTCTTTTTCAGAATTAAAATACATATATTAATATTAATCTGTGAATTAAACTAGTGCTCTGTTTCTGTCCTCAGGCCGCCTCGGACCGATTCCTCACTCACACATATGTACGAATTAAATTTTTTCTGAGGCTTTTTTCTTATGCCAAAGCTTTTAGCTCATTTCTGCAAGCATTTTATTATTCTTTCATGTAATAAGATTAGTGTGTACTAGTTATTTGTACGTACAGAGTCTTTAAAACTTATATGTTACAGATGAAAGACACAAGACGACTGCACAAAAGTATAATTTTTTAACTTTTTCGTTTTTTACATAAAATTGTAGGCAGGCACTATTTGTTATTGTCTATACTTTAATTCTAGAGAAGGATTTTTAATTATATAAAATTAGTAAAAAAATAAGCCTAATTAAATGTAAAGTCATTCGTGCACATCATTAATGAGATTTCGTATATATTTCTTTTATAGATTTGGAAATTCTTTTCTAGAATTAAAGTACACATATTAATATTAATCTGTGAATTGGATTTTATATCGAGAACAAAAAAATTTTTTTTTATATTTTCTACTTATCGACTTCTTCCGAATCCGCACTCACCATACATGAAATTTTCATAGATATTTTTCTCTTATATCAAAAGCTTTGTAGCTGTTCTGAAAGCACATTATTATTCTTTCGTATAGTGACCCTGCATAACAGTTATTTTGTACGTAAAGAGTCTTTAAAACTTAGTGTTGTGGATGAAAGTTACGAGACGACTGCACAAAAGTATAATTGTTCAGAATCGCTCTGATTCCCTGTAGCATGATAAGCCGTTCTTAGCGTGACGTGCTCCTCATGGTTCGCTCGTGAAAATCGTCATGCGAACCCGATTCTCGAGCATGACGCCTGGCGTGGAAATCACGTTCTGCGCTTCGCGTCTCCTCGGATTCGATGCCGCCGGCGGATCGCTCCGGGATCGGCGCGACAGACTTGCAAGATCCGTCAAGCGAGAATCATATCGTAAATTAGTACGAGTGCGAAAAGGAGCGAACGATCTGACTCCTTAAAGCGATCAGTGCGTGAGTGCCGAAATCCACGATTCGGTCACGCGATTATTTTCAAGCGTGCTATCGAGGCTCGCGTCTGTTATTCACTCGGTTAATTAACTGTGTTTGAAGAATTATGTGACGAATAAATGAAACTGATTGTGAATGTTATTCAAGTGAATCTGAATCTAACAACTTTCCCTTCGGAGATCTCACGTTCCCATTGTAATCACATTCTTCGCACTCGCTCGCTTATTTCCTATCAATTCCTCGTGCTTGCGCTGTCTCTCTCTCTCTCTCTCCTATCCTGTCGCCGGTCGCATCGTTTGCGTCTCCATAAGACTCTCGATCTCCGCTTCTTCCATCCACGCCCTAAATCCCTAAGCCTTCTCATTGAGACCTCGCGGTTCTCAATAATCATTCGAGGTTCGCCGTGATTTTCATCATCGAACGCGAACAATAATTTTTTAATTTTTTCTTGTTTTTTAAAGAAAATTGTATCTAGCAGGGTTTGTTATTGTCTATACTTTAATTCTGAAGAAGGATTTACAATTCTATGAAATCAATTAAGAGTCAAGTGAAAAAGAAAATAATTAGTGTTCAATCGGTAAAACAGACGACTCCAGCATCCCCTTAATTATAATTATAATATCGATCTGTATTATTATTAGGTGTACAACTTTGCTTTCACCGTTTTCCAATAGATGGTTATAGTGGTGATCAAAATAAATAGATTGTAGACATTATACAATAAGCTTAGGCATTTGTAAACTTAATGCCAACGAAATATTAGTCAATTTGTGTCTGCATCATAAAGTTATTCTCGATTGAAAATGTCAGCTTACAAGCCAAATTCTTGTCATTTGCGGGAGGTTTTAATTTTTGCTTCAATATGAAGAAATCTGCGGCTGAGGCTCATCGAGTGCCCTTAAATACGTATGGTGAGGCCATTATTAATGAAAGAACGTGCCGAGAGTGGTTTCAACGCTTCAAGAGCGGTGATTTTGACGTCCGGCATTTTGAAGACCGGCATGGCGGTGTAGGAGAGATGGTTTTTAAAGATGCAGAATTGGAGGCATTACTTGATCAAGACTCATGTTAAACGCAAAAAGAATTGGATCATTGGAAGTGACTCAACAAGCCATTTCAAGACGCCTAAAAGTTTTGTAATTGATTCAGAAGCAAGGAAATTGGGTGCCGTACGAGTTGAAGCCGAGAGATGTTGAACGACGTTTGTTTGCTTGTGAACAGTTGCTTGCAAGGCAAAGACGGAAGGGATTTCTGCATCGTGACTGTGGACGAAAAATGGGTTCATTACGATAACCCCAAGCACAGAAAATCATGAGGACTTCCCGGCCATGCTTCCACGTCGACGGCCAAACCAAATATTCACGGCTCCAAGGTCATGTTCTGTATTTGATGAGACGAGCTCGGTAATGTATTATGAGCTACTAAAACAGACTGAAACAATCACAGGCGATCGGTATCGAAAGCAATTGATGCGTTTGAGCCGAGCACTGAAAGACAAACGGCCACAATACAACGATAGACACGATAAAGTGATTTTGCAACACGACAATGCTTAACTCCATGTCGCAAAGTTCGTCAAAACATACTTGGAAACAGTGGCGTCGATTTGGAAAACTTTTTGAGGGGGCAAGAGGAAAACTTCTAACGACCTTTTTTTAGGCTAGAGAGATAAAAGTTAAAAACACTTTCACATATTATATTACATCATTTCTATCAAAAGTTGGAAAGTTCCCTAGCATTTTACAAACAGCCCGCAAGAATGATGCCGCAGATTCTAAAATAGCTTCAAATATAAGTATGCTTCATATATAAGTATGCGAGCTTTAATATCTTATATACTTACATATATTTTTATTTACATTGCACAAAATCGAAAAAGTTTATTTCAAATATTCGAGAAAGGAACCTTAATTTCCTTATTTTTAGTTGGTAGTCTGATACGGGCTTAAGCGGTTTTGAGTCTGCCGAGTACGTCAGTCCAAGGTTCATGGTTCCTTTTAGGTACCTCAGAACCCTTTTGGCTGCGATCCAGTATGAGTTGTTAAACTGGCCCAGACAACTAGCAGCGAAGCTTATGTCCGGTCGCAGGGCTAAGACCAGGTAGGTCAGACAACCGACCAGTTCTCTGTACGGAGCGTTTTCGTCCAGTTCGTGGAGTCCTACCTCTTTGACAAGCCTTTTGTTTGTATTTATGGGGGTACTAACCGGTTTGGCGTGCGATCATGTTAAAACTGATTCAGGAAATCAGTAATATAATTTTGCTGGTTCATCGTCACCTGATTACCGTTCTAACAGAACTTTATTCCCAGACAGTAGTTAACAAGTCCAAGGTCCTTGATATCGAATTGACGGGCAAGTGCTCTCCCGAGTTTCGTGATTGATCTTGTACTCTTGGAGGTGATGATGAAGTCGTCTACGTAAATTACGATCAAAGTGATGCCTTCCCTTTGTCCTTTATAATATAGACATGGATCTCCGTTCGAAGGCGTAGCCCCAAGATCCATTAGAGCGAAGCCTCGTGTGCCTTTAGCAATCGAGTAGACTGCGGTTCTTGCGTTTGGCTACGCCAATGTGTTGTATGGAATGGTTAACCGCCTTTTGATTCCATGTGCTTTTAGGAAATCTTCGAGCTCGTTGCTGAGGTACTTACGGCCGTTGTCCATCTGAATGCATTTGACGTTACATCCCTTCTGATTTTTTTACTAGGGCGATGTATTCTCTAGTAGCTTTTGGGACCTTGTTTTTCGTTTTTAGAAAACGTATCTCACACCAGCGCGAATGGTCATCGATGAATTCGACGAAGTATCTTGCGCCGCTCATAGATTCAACGCACATGGGTCCGCATACGTCCAAGTGTATCAGGTCCAGCAGGTAAAATTCACGTGTCGACTTCTTTGGAAAGAGGGCTCGACACATTTTACCCTTTACGCACATGTAACACTCGGATTCGTCCCCCAGATCTCTTCGAGTTAAATCTAGGATGGTTCCCTCACGCTCTGCTTCGCGAAAATCCAAGGCGTTGAGGTGTCCGAGACGTCGCGTAGGTGCCATGAGACTTTCGTGTTGGCTACCGGAGAACTTCAGACTTGGATGCGACACGGGCGGCTTCTTCACTCTCCTGTATGAAATAGAAGCCATTGACTTTATCGGCAACCAGCTTGACGTCTCCGTTGCGGTCCAGCAGTAAGGCGCTGTTCTTCTCGAAGACGACCTCGAAGACGAATCCTGCCTCAGTTGTCTTTCCGACGGATAGCAAGTTGAAACGTAGATTTGGAACATGTAAAGTATTTTTCAATAATACGCTTTTGATCGAACCGAACACCTCGGCTTCAAATCTGGCCGTGAAGTGGGTTTATTCGTCGTTCGCGAGATTGACTCTTCCGCGTTTCAAAAAGTCAGCGTCAGAGAGGAGCGTAACGTCGTTACACAGGTGCGACGTTGCGCCGCTGTCGAGGTACCACATCCGCGCATGTCCCGCAGATCTCGCGAGTAAAGCTTGACGAACGCACAATACCGCTCGTTGCACACTTATTGCACCAAATTCTCTTTTTCTTAGATAGAGTCTTACTTGTCGTCGGTCTTCGCGCCCTAATTTTTCGCGATTGAATTTTCTTGCTGATGTACATAGCGCTTGATCCGGACGGCTGCTCGTTTCGATGAGCATCGAACTCCTTGACGATCTTTATGCGAAGCGCGTCAGGGTCGGGTAATTCGTCAACACGAAAGTTTTTGTAGCTCGGCGGTAGACTGTATAACAGCGCGATCGCGAGCACATCCGGATTCACATCCACTTCCATGTCTCTCAATTTATCAACGGCGTCAAAAAACCTTTCTACGTGTTTGCGGACGTCGCCGCCGTCTTCCATCCTGTGTAGCATAAGCTGCTTTAAGAGAGTCGCCTTTCTCGCCGGTCTCTTGGACTGATATATGGTCTCTAGCTTACGCCAAACGTCCCTTGATGTAACGCATCCCTTGATCTGTTTGAGCTTCGTGGCACTGACGGACAGGACAATGTCGGATTTTATCTTGCTGTCGCCCTTGTTTCAAGCTGCGATGGCGTTTGCTGTCGCCACATCACCGGTGACGAACTCGGGCTTGACATTGGTCCCGTTCACATAATCCCAATTATTGTTCCTGATTAACAAGGCCTCCATATGTATCTTTCACGTATCGAAGTTATTGTTGAGGGGCTCAAATCGCGAAGCATAAGTAAGGTTAATCATGTTTAACGGATCATTGCGGTGTTTTGATAAGATGCGATAAAAAACGGTGGCAAAGATGGCCGTCTTCCCTTTTTTTCTTTACTGCGCGTATTCCTCCTTGTACGACATTGAGCTCATAACCTAGGAGGTGACGATTGGCAAGGACAGCGGCGTACGTGGGATAGAAACGCGTACACGATAGCAGTTATAAACGATATATTTCCACAAATACACGAGACAGGGTGAATTAATACATATATCACAATCCACGTGGACAAGAGAACAATAACGAACGCAGAATATGGCGTGACTAGGCTCAGTCCGTACAAAGATGAAGAGAAAAGGTGGGTGAG
>NW_023415699.1:0-26619 GCF_013373865.1 Monomorium pharaonis | reverse complement strand
AAGCCAAGATTTTTTAATAATATTTTTATTGTTAACATAAAATAGATTTTACTTAAAATAGACAAACCTTTGTAAATATTTAGAACATAAAATATATTCTCTTTTAAGAACATAAAATGTACTCTCAAAAATGCGCGAATTTCAAATGTCTATATGTATTTTTATGAGCATCTCGTTTAGCGTGAAAAGGCGCAAACCCATGTGGTGCAGTGAATGCTTTGCGCGCGCGCACGCACACACACACACACACACACACACACACACACACACACACACCACACACAACACACACACACACACACACCACACACACACACACACACACAACACACACCACACACCACACACACACATACAGGGGGGGGGGTGCAAGGGGGGCCTTTGAAATTCGCGCATTTTTTGCATGGTTTGTGCTAGACAGCAACGCATTCGTGCCGTGAATCGCTCACGAATAGCAGACAGATTAGAACACCTGCAAGCCGCATAGCGGCTTACATGGCGTTATTGTAATCATACCTAAGATTGACTGGTCAATGCGCGAAACAACCAAGCGTTTTGGTCAAAGTCCGAAGTGATTTTTTCAGTTTCTAGCTTTGACCAGCCATGTTAGTCATTCCTAGGATAGATTAAAAACATATCAGGCAAGGCCGAAATACAAAACTATTCGGGCTTTGACCAAAACGCTTGATTATTCCGCGCATTGACCAGTCAATCCTAGGAACGCCCGCGCAACGAGGTTTGACCATGACATATACACTAGTTGATAGAGAAAACACTATATACTTGATAATATTTGTTGATGATCTATTAATTTGCAGTAAGAATAAAGAAGAATTAAAAGGATTTATTATCAAACAAATTCAAATAAAGACTTAAATGAAGTAAAAGAATATTTTGGCAATAATATAAATTATAATTATAATAAACATGAAATGAAACTAAATCAAAAGAAATATTAAATCATTAGCTAGAAATATAACTTTCAAAACAGTAAACTTTACAGTACACCTATGAAAGTAAATATAAAAATTGAAAAGTCTGATACATGCGAACGAAATATCCAACATCGAAATTTGATAGGAGCATTGCCTTGCGAATGTTAAAATATTTATATTTAACAAAAGACTTAAACCTTAATTACATAAGAAATGAAAACTATCAAATATTAGGACTTTCGTAGATGCCGTTGGCCGGTGATAACCTAGATAGGAAATCTACGTCAGGATATGTAATTAGATTATTTGGAAATGTAATTTACTGGAATCAAAAAAACAAAAGTGTGTAACAAAAGCGTTTGTAGAGTATGTAGCATTGTCAGAGGCAGTAAGCGAATTGAAATTTGTAAAAGAGTTATTAAAAACATTCAATATAAATCTAATAAAAGCAATAAAGATCTATGAAGATAATTCTGGAACAATTAATATAGTGAAATACGGTAACGTCACAAAGAACTCGAAGCATATTGAAGTTCATTATCACTATGTACATAAATATGTAAGAAAGGTATTAATGATGTACTCAAGGTTAATTCTAATGAAAATATTGCAGACATCTTTACAAATCGCTGAGTAAAGGAAAATTCAAATGTTTATTAAATGTTAAATAAAAAGAGATTGATGTAAAACTAAATGTACAATATAAATGTAAGGAGGCGTGTTGGAATTCTTGTGTGAATGTACATTTATATTGTAACGAGTGCGCAGATGCGCCGATGAGTGTTGACATCTAGTAGAAATAAATAGCGCGTAAAGGCGTAAGAAAAAAAGAAAGATAGAAGAGAAAAGAATGCCGTGCAGACCACATGTATTAAATAGTTATAAGTATAGAATAAATAAAGGTATAGAAAACAACCTTGTTCTACAATTAAATCCGCTCATTTCACATTCTAATACAGATAAAAGTTGTAGATCTCATCAAAATCCACATTTTATGTTCCATTGATTTTTGCCATAAAAATAACAATTTTTGAGAAAAACAACGTTAAGTGTTAAACCCATTCAACACAAATAATTCATAAAACTCATCCAACCTAAATCGAATTTTATTAATTAATTTTAACGCTTACTTATACTATTTTTAAGTTTTTTTATTATATGTATATTTAAGTATGTGAACAGAATAATTATTGACGTAGTTTTTGACCATAAGTACAGGGAGGATGTGAAGGGATCTCGCTTCACGTGGAAAGTCGAAAAGCCATGTGGAACCAAATAATTACATTTTGAATAAGTATAAATTTTGCGTTTTCTAAACGTTGTTCTGTTTCACTTAAACTTTGACTTGCATTCAAGATTCGGGCGGCGGACTCGATAAATAAAAAGCCACAGGCTATATTTCAGTTTTCATTTTAATTACGATATAATTTAATTGAAACGTGTGATCCCATAAGCTAATATATACAAAGCCTTAAAACTAATATATACATGAATTCTTGTGTTGCAAGGAAGATAACAAGGAGTCTGTTTGGCGGTATCGCAGGATATCGCAATAGTAGTTCTGATTCGCTCGCGGTGAGTCGACGGAACGACTATGTTTGGCCCGAAGGCTCCACGGCGGTATCGCTGCAGTTATTGGTCTGGTGATTGGTGAAAGAATGAAGCCAAAAACAGGCTAAAATTACCTCTTTTGCCACCCTTGAATTCCGCCACTCTAATTTGGTGCTAAACAATAGTTATGCATAAGAAATTAATCCCTTAAAAGGTTTAGGTTGAGCCCACTCTTTATCTTCAAGATATGAGAGATCACAGTTTACATTCTGCAACACTAACACAAACACACAAAAAAAGAAAAGTGGTCTGTCTCTAGAATCCTACTAGTTAATCTCTATGTATTTTAACGTGTTGAAAACGAATCTGGTGTCAAATTGCTCTATCACCCACTATCTTCCGCTTTCAGCACGTCAAAATACATAGAGATTGACGTAGTCTCAGAGACAGATGACTTTACTATTTTTATGTGCCTGTGTTAGCGTTGCAAAATGCAAACTTTGACCACCCCTGTCGAGCTGGCCCACCCACCATGCAAAATAAAAAAAGAATAACGCAAAATTATGAGCTATTTATGAGCTCTTACATGCCACCAATTAAAATTTTTAAGCTCATTATTTTGAGTAGGAACTTAACATTTTTTGTGGGGGGGGGGGGCTGAATCGACGTCGATCACTCAGCTCCCCCCCACCACTTAAAAATTAAGATACCAAATCGATCATTGCGGGAGAATTATGAGCTTTTTATGAGCTTTTAAGCTGATATAATTAAAATTATTGAGCTCATCCCTTTAATCCCTAAACAACCCCCTACAAATGCAAATCGAAAAAATATTAGGAAAAATAATGAAACTTATTAAGAATTATCTTAAGAATGTAACGTACAAAATTCCAAAGATTAACCCTTACAATGCATACATTCCGATCTTTGAATTGCAACCCCTTTACGATAAAATCGCCCTAAACCTGCCAAGTACAGAAAAGGACTGTACTTAAAACTACGCAAACTATTTATTTTACAACTAAATAGCGTTTGTCCATTTGCGTGCTCGTGAAATACGTACGTTTCGATTTTGAGCTGCAACCCCTTTACGAGAAATCATTCTAAACCTCCCCAGTATAAGAGAGAACTGCACTTAAAATCATGCAGACTATTTACTTCGTAACTAAATATTGTTTGTTCATTTAAGAGCTCGCAAAATACGTACGTATCGATTTTTGAGCTGCAACCCCTTTGAGCTGCAACCCAGGGGGAGGGCCAGCTCGACAGAGGTACTTTAACCTTCCATATCTTGAAAATAAAGAGTGGGCTCAATCTGGAACTTCTAGGGAATTAATGTCTTATATATAACAATTATTTAGCACCAAATTCAAGTCAGAATTCAAGGGTGGCTATTTTTTGGCCTTTTTGGAAAGTGGGATTGGCACAATCTTGCCCACCAATCAGCAACACCCTCAATAAAATAGTTACGTGACATCCACGTAATTTACATGAATTACGTGGATGCAGGTTTTTCCACAAGTTATTCACGTAGATGCAATGTTTCTTTTTTCATTATTGCATCGAGTTTTTTTATCTTTAAAATATCTATTAAATTTCTGTAGATATATCTGTTAAGAAATATTTATAGAAAATTTACATGGATATTTCGAGAAACGCTGCGCACTCGTCTGCCAGTTAGATTTACCCATTTTAATTGAGTGAACAATTCGCTACAAGACAAGTGACCTTCACTCTAATCAAATAAAGATATCACTTATTGAGCGAAAAATTCATTTTCATATGAAGAGATATCACTCCATTTCGAGTGATCATATTTCACTATCGCTTGAAGTAAAATTCCATTTTTTTGGAGTAACATTTCACTCCAAGAAATTTAGAGAATACGTATATATTACGAGGATGTTTCTAAAATTCGTAAAATTTTTACGTGATTTCTACATCGAACCTATGATCGCATCCACATAGATTCTAGTACCGTTTTTGATGTCCAATCAAATATTCACGTGGATTTCACGATGCCAAACAACGTAGCATTAATGTGGATATCACGTACTGTTTTATTGGGAACAGTATTCATTCCAATATGATATATATTTCAATGGATACACGCAATCGCATCATCTGTTTGCAATTCAGCTGTTTTCGACGATAATCATCCTCCTGTGAATTATGCGGTGTGCTGGTTTCCCTTCAGTACGGTGTCTCCGAAGACAGGGTCGGAGTATCGTGCCGCTCAATCCGCGGACTTGAGAAGCGTGTGCGGGAAGTGTCGTTCACTACACGACGAGAAAGTATTTAATACGCACTGGTGATAAGAACGGCACTCAACAGTACGCACGTCAGGTTGTGGATATCAGCGCTCACTATTAGGAAACTCGGGTCACTTTGCCGAAGAGGAATGGTCTGCTCACTACGCAGACCGAGAGAGAATTGCTTTCTCGTGGCCAATGGAGAGGTTATATATCCGCGATCTGGTGACGAAGAAGATGGAAACAAAGAGAGAGGGGGCCACACGAGGTAGAAGCGTAACAGTCTTGTTTATCCTTAAGCAGGCAAACGGCAAAACGGGGTCCTTACAATTTTTAAAACATTTCTATTATTTACGGAAATAAATAGAAAAAAAAAACATAATTTTTATGAGTTTTTTATGGTTTTCGTCACGAAAATCAAATTTGCGACAATTTTCACTTTTATATCCATAATCAACGCATCAAAATATGTAACGATACATTAAAAAAAATAGAAAATTCGACCTTTTCGGAAACTTTATCCAATTTGAAACAAAATTACACGTTCTTCATAAATACTTTTAAATTAATTAAAATTCGATGAAAACGTTTGATAATAATGATCTGATAGAGGCTATAGCTAGATAAGTATACTAAAAGTATTGACAAGTACCAAAATAATATTTGGTTTATTTCCTGATTGAAAAAAAATTCTTTTAAAATTTTTAGCTCTTTAACTGTATTATTTACAAAGTTATCGAGAAAAATGTCATTTTTAATATTAATTTTTTTACTGTAAATATTCAAGATGGCCCAACATTGATTTTTTTAATACTTATTAGTACACACACACGCGCGCGCGCGCACAAAAACGTATTTTTTAAATTAAATTTAATCCCTCCAATCAGGGTCATTCATGTGCTCCCCGTTAGTTCCGAAAAACCAGCTGTCATGGAATAATCTTTGTCAACTCCAAAAAAAAGATCGTACGATAGAGAATTTAATATAGACATGAGCCCTAACTCATTTAGTCCAAGCGGCAAGACATTGAAGTCGTGCGCGAAACTAGAAAGATCATGGTTGAAGGTTTACGTCTGTATGGTCGGAAACTGCTCAAACATGGAGAAGCTTCCGTGGTTCAAGTTTGGTGGATGAGGAAAAAAAATGAAGCGGTTTTGAGCGAAGGGATTAACCTTTATTGGCTAGAGGGGAAAAGCCGTGTGGCCATAAAAACCTCTTATGATTGATTACAACAAAATCGTGGAATGTATAATCGAGAACTATGAATTAAATCGATTGATGTAAAGTTTTACTTGAATAGTTATCGAGGGTGTTATTAAACGAAAACGTCCGAAATGGCCACGTTCGAAACGGCCACGTATGAAATGGCCACGTTTGGAATGGCCACGGAAAATATTGCACGGGGTTCAAATTGCCCACGTTCGAAGCGGCCACGTCCAAAACGGCCACGTCCGAAATGGTCACGTTCGGAATAGTCACGTTTAAAACGGCCACGTTCCGGCCACGTATGTTTTATTTGATTTCCAATACAATACACATGGGTTAGCGACTTGGACGGGAGGGGAGCCGAAGGCCCCTCTTGCACCCCCCCCCCGTGTGTGTGTGTGCGCGCGCGCGCAAAGCATTTTCTGCACCACATGGGTTTGCGACTTTCCCCGCAAGACAAGATGCTCGTTAAAATACGGATGTAGATACTTAAATATCTACAATGAGAAATAGTACATTGAATCGACATCGATTCGACATCGAAATCGTCATTTCGATGTCGATTCGACGTCGAATTGATGTCGAATTCATTATCATTTCTCGCTGGGTTTCTCAATTGATATTTACGCATTTTTTGTATGGCTTGTGCTAGACAGAGCATGTGTTTGTGACTATAAGAAGCATGAGGATATGACCGCTGCATTTGCTCAAGTAAAACATACGTGGCTATTTTGAACGTGGCCGTTCCGAACGTGGCCGTTCCGAGCGTGGCCGTTTCGAACGTGGCCATTTCGAACGTGGCCTTTTCAGATGTGGCCGTTTCGGATGTGGCCGTTTCGAACGTGGCCGTTTCGAACGTGGGCAAATTGAACTCCGTGCAATATTTTTCGTGGCCATTCCAAACGTGGCCATTTCAAACGTGATCAAATTTACGTGTGGCCATTTCAAACGTGAGCAAATTATATCCACTCTTATTGAACGCATCTTATTTCCATTGTTTCAGGGACTATTCCCATTGTTTCAGAGACTATAACGCCGCGGGGCCCCGTACGCGCGTTAATGATAAAGAAACTTGGTTCCTTGTAATGCGGAGATTTGGCTCCTTACAATGCTTATTACTAAATTAACGATTGCACTACGCGATTGATATCACAAAGAATTCTGTCGTTACAATGATAACTCGCACGTGTAGGGAAATCGTTTCGCACTGGCTCGAGAAGCTCACTTACACAAGTACAAGAAAGAAGTGTTGCAGTTAACGAAAGTGAGTCTCGTCTTCAGTGCTCCTCCGCTCTATCCGTTATTTCCTCTGTTGCCCTGTGAAGGGCTAAAGCGTCACATCTTGAAAACATGTGTTATGTATTGTTCGAGTATTGATTTTTTGTGAAAGTTCGAATATTGAATTTTCTGTTCCTACGGAACACGTCAATCTTGTGTGTAGATAAGTAAAAATATTTATTTCCTGAAAATGTATTTTTTGCATAATTTAAACATATTTGAAATATTTTTGTAATTAATAAAAATTTGACATTGCATAGAGGTACATAATGGCGCAAAGGGTGGCAGAGAAATTTTCGGAAACCTTTTTTTCAAGCGTTTTTCAAGATTTTTAGGGAGTTTTTTTTCTAAAAATAATTTTGAGAATATAAATTCATCCTTTGTTATTTAAAAATTTGTTTCTAACAGTCTAAAAAGTAACCGTCTAAAAATTACAAAACATTTAATGACGCGAAATTAAGTATTTCTATTTAATTAATCATTATCTCATTTTTTCTTATTCGCGCTACATTTAGCTTTAATTTGCGCCTTTGAATTTTATATTTTATTTATTAGTTTGTGAATTATGATTTTTTAAAGAAAACAAGTGGTAATGTGCGTTTGGCAACAAATAATGATTTCTAAATAATTTTTACATTTGTAACGCGCCGTTCCATGTGCAACCGCCGGGACTGTAAGATACAGGGCCGTTGCCCCTCTACCTCGCGTAGCCTCCACCGTTATCTCGTTTTTTGCTCACGTCTCCGCTCCTCTTATCACCAAACGGGGGCTATAAAAGCTCTCCACCGGTGATAAGAAAGCAGATGTCCCTGGTCTAACGTAATGAGCCGATCGATCCTCTCAGCGAAGTGAGCTGAGCTTTCAAGAGCACTGAGGGCCGCATAACCTCAACCCGACTCCCTTGACAGCGTGTATTGAGCGCTTTCTCACGCCGCGTACTGAGCACTATTACACCGTCCCACTCGTTATCCGAATCCCGGTTCGCGCACTGAGCGACCGCTTCCGACACCGTTCTCGGGGACCCCGTATTCAAGGTCTGTAGATGAACGAGGGGAGGGGAAAGAAAGTCATAGCATGAGCGCCATTTTGGAGTCATAAAGTGTATGTGTAGTGTTTGTTGTACGAGAAGAGTGAGTGAGTAGTAGAAAGGGGAAGGTGAAATTGATACATCGTATTGGCCCCGTCCATTTTGTGGCCAAAATGTATAACAATGGATGGGAACACCTTCCTTCCCCTCCCGTCGTTCATCTACAGACCTTGCCCGTATTGAGAGGGAACCGACGCCGCGGATGATCATACTCGCGAGATGATCGTCAACAGCAGCTGATCACCGTAACAGCTGATCACAGTGACAGTCGACTGGAGCTCTGCACCGCGCCGCACCGCGCAGCTGCACACCGCCGCGACCGATCGCCACGGCTAACGCGAGTGCCGCATCACACCGTGCAGTAGCGACCGTACCGCCATAATCAATCAGAGCGCCGCACTCACCGTCACTAAGGTCTGTAGATGAACGACGGGAGGGGAAAGGTCTTCACATGGGCGTCATTTTGGAGTCATGAAATTTGTATGAGTGTGTGTTATACGAGAAGAGTGAGTGAGTAGTAGTAGAAGTGAAAGATGGGGAAGGTAGGAGAAGGTGGAATTGATGTATCGTAAAAAATATGTGTAATAATGCCAGGCTGTTGTGCGAAAAATTGTCGCAATCGTGCAGAACAAAGATTTCGTCTTTTTAGATTTCCTGCTGACGAAACAAATTTGGATTCAATAGTGTTAAATATCAAAAAAGAGATTATGTGAAGTTCGAAATTATGTGAGGTATTATTGAAGTGTCTGAATAAATAATTTTTTAATACGACTGTTCAGTTCTAAAACATAATACAGAACTGAAAAAAAATATTAAAAATTATTTAATATCAATTTTATTGAATTAAATAAGATTTAATAGTTATCGAGGCTTAGCAAGTTCGTTATTACAATTTATTACGTTTATTTTATTTCAATACACTTTACTTCTTTATTTTTACCACTTCTTAATGTAACTTTGATTATATTAATTTTTTAAAGCATTCTTGTCTACACTTAACCTCTTTCGTATATTGATACATTAACAGAGTATCGATCATGTAATTTTCCCCCTAGAGCGGAAACGTGAAAAGTGAAAAGTTTCAAGTTACTGTCTCTTTCTATTCAACACAATAGAAAGAGATAGTTACATGAAACTTTTCACTTTTCACGTTTCCGCCTTAAAGAAAAAGTTACATGATTGCTGCCTTGCTCTGATTTTGGTTAAACACACGGAGAAATAAGAAGGAGATTAAACTCCGGGAGAAAAAGTGGGCCGGAAAAGCGACTCCGCTGAACCGAGATAATGCGATTTGAGCGCCAGATTGCGGGAAAAATTGAAAGCATTATAGAATTATCCGTCATCATATTTACTGTCGGTAACTGTATCATGCTTACGCGAAAACCATTTGTTACGCACGTTTTATTATTACCCAGCGAGAAACGATAATGAATTTGACGTCAAATCGACATCGAAATGATGATTTCGATGTCGAATCGATGTCGATTCGATGTACTATTTCTCACTGGGTACAGGCGACATATAACCACAATACTCCATAAATGGCTGAGTTATGCCTGTTCTCTCGAACAAAGTGAACCAAAACCTCCAAAATAACGTTTTGTTATTAACGTGGAAACTAATTAGAATAAAATAAAATAGTATTTAAAAGTAAATGCATCAATAAATTCAAGTGGTGTGTAATTTGAAGTAAATTGATAGTTTGCAATAAATTTATGTATACATGATACTTATAACAATAAAATTCAATAATAATAAATTTATTTTATATCATGAGTTATTGTAAATTTTTAGAACTAAATAAACGAAAGTTGTTACAAATAATATGTTAATTGTAGCAACTTTTGTTTATTTATGTCATATAAATATTATAAATAAATGTATTTTAATACCATAAATTAACTTCTTGACCTTTTTTCTTAACCTGCTTATCTTTTCGTCACAGCACTTATGTATTATATCACAGTAGTATTTATGATGAATTATTATCAGCTGTTGGAATAACCTTTAGTTCCTTGTTTCTTCTGACAAGCGCGCTCAGATCGCAACATCAGTAAAGCGGTTTCTTTAACTATATAAGTATGGACTGCTAGCAGCCCGTAGTCAACATCTGCAGCGCTACAATTGAGAGAACGGCGAACTAATGTACGACGCTATCACAGTATAAGTGTGCATATATATATACCTATACTGTGATGTTATGCTCGTAGACACACACTTACATGTGATAAATCTCTATACTGCGCACACATTTGAACATAACCTCATGGCATTTAAAACTTCTGGGTTTTTAGTATTTGATAGCGCTGCAGATCGTTGTCATGTTGGATACGGAACCTCTCACTTGCTCTAATGGGAAAAATAGGCTGCTAGCAGTCCATACTTATATAGTCAAAGAGCGGTTTTAACCGACCCCGAAATCGAGCCCAGTTTTTCCGGAGAAAACCGCCTGAAACCCTTTAAGCTCCTTCTTATTCCTCCGTGGTTAAACAGCTGGAAGCTACGGCCGCCATTTTGGAGCCAAATAATTAAATATGAGTGGAAAGATCTAGTAAGTATAGACATAGTAAGTACAGACCGAGCATTTATTGTATAAGCGTGATGCATACGAAAAGAAAGACAAAAGATATGTAAGATGAGTTTCTTTCTCCCACTTCTCCGGCATTAAAAAGAGAAAGAAACTTACCTTATATCTTTTTGTCTTTCTTTTCGTATGCATCTACCTTTATACAGTGGATGCTCGGTCTATACTTACTATGATATAGTTTACACCTAGTTGTCCAATCCTGATTCACTCAAGTGAACTGTATTTACACTGTATTTACACGGGAACGTTTACACTGGATTGATCTTACTCCTAGTAAGAGCGGAATGAAAGTAAGAAGTCAGAGTTACTAACCTAATGAATTATAAAATTAATTTATAAATTTATAATTATAAGGTAAATATTAACATCTTGTCGTCGATACTTTTATATTTAGAAATTAATTTAAATATATTCACTTCAAAATTATTATATATAAATATTTGCCTGTGTTTTTCTTGCTATTAGTTGATCACGTATTGTTGGTAACACTCGCTACGTTTCGATCCGAAGCGTTTACACTACACTTATTCTAATCCTAGTTCGCGCTACTCCGCTGAAGAAAGAGGATTGAAGTAGATTGAAATTAACCCGTTTACACCAAAAAAATTTTACTTCTCTCCAGAGTGAATCGGGATTGGACAGCTGGGTGTAAACTAGGTCTATGTCTACGGGGAAGACCTTTCTTTCCCTCCCGTCGTTTATCTACAGACCTTGACTGCGACCGATTGCCACGGTCAAAACGCCGCATCACACCGCGCAGTCACGACCGCATCGCCGCGAATAATCCAAGCACCGCACTCGCCGCGACCGACGCTACCGCCAATCGACGCATCGACCGACCAACGCACGCTTTGTGCGTACTGCCGCCGCTACTCCGAGCGCCGTATCACTGCGAAAGACTCCGTACGCACGCGTGCCGCGACACACGTCGCCAACAGCGATTCACATATCTAGCAAACCGAGGCACCACTGTAAATATTAGCGTAGGGACTGTTGTATACAGGAGGTCCCAACGCACATGGGTCAAGGCGTAAAAAAGTAAAAGGGATCGAGTTGAATATAAAAGTCCAATATTGTCTTAAGTTAGGTCTTTGGTTAGGTCTTGGGTTAGGTCCACCAATAATCAAGGTATTAATTTTTCAAATTATGCGAATGAGAGCGCGCCGAGGGAAGAGCTCGATTCGCTTGAGCTATAACAGAAAAAAATTTATTATGAAGGTTTGATTAGCTTTTATTATTTACTGTTCACAATTACGATAGAAATTAATTAGATTATTTGAGAATTCCATACGTTAATATCTCGATTATTTGCAGACCTAACCCAAGACAATATTGGACTTTTATGTTCATCTCGATCCCTTTTACCTTTTTACAAAAATTGACCTATGTGCGTTGGGCACCCTGTATATTAGCTCGGGACGATCACGTATTACTTTATAATAAACCACTGTTAATTGTATGTATATATATATATATACACAATGAAACGTTTCATAATTTTAATGATAAATTGTGACACGGTTTTATAGAACACGCTAAAGAAAGATCTAAACAGATATTTAGATATAGATATAGATATAGATATAGATATAGATATAGATATAGATACAGATATAGATATTTAGATCTTTGAAAGATCTAATTTTCTGTTTATATTTGCAATCCATTGTTGCTTTCTGTCAACATTTCTTGGTAGACAATACATTGATTTGCCAGTTTTCCACGAGTGAGAACATTTTGACACACAGTAAGAAGACATCTTGTGTATTTTGCTTATTCGTATGACACAACTTCACAGTCATAAATAACACATCATCCCCACCACAAAGACGCCATTTTAAGGGAACTGGCCAGACTCTATATTCAAGGGACACTAGTTAGGATCAACTACACCGTATTCAATATACTCAGAATGCACCACGAGGAAGCACTACAATTCAATTTTACAACCCATAATTTTTTGTTTTTATTTTGTTCTTACTTTTATTTTTGTAAAAAAAACATATGAGGGAGACCGGGGCTAATCCGAGCTTTCTAAGATTTTTAGGTCATATCTTATTTAAAATAAAATGGATTGCAGTAAATAAAGTACCATTGGATAGCTTATTGC
Organism: Monomorium pharaonis; assembly: GCF_013373865.1. Taxonomy (NCBI): domain Eukaryota; kingdom Metazoa; phylum Arthropoda; class Insecta; order Hymenoptera; family Formicidae; genus Monomorium; species Monomorium pharaonis. The sequence continues at coordinate 13,613 of NW_023415699.1, read as the reverse complement.
TCGGCGCAACTTTTTACGAAATAATTGGCAGTATAGTACTTATTAGTTCTGAGATATAATAAAAAATGCTAATTTCTTCAAAATCCAAGGTAAATCCGACCTTTGGTCGAGGTAAATTTAATCTCTCATTATTTTTGATTATTTAACTTTAACTTTTCAAGTTATTTCGTTATTTTAGGATTTTTTTTTACGTAAAATGAGAATCAGGCTTATTTGTAGCACAAAACTTGATCTTTATTTAAACTTTTAAATTCCAGCACAATTAACAAAATAAAATAGGTTAACAAAAATATTAAGAAATTAAACAGATTTATTTAACAAATACAAAAAATTAACGTATTGCACATCAATAATTTTTTTCAAGAATATAATTGTTGGAATGTGGAGGAATACAAAACAAAAAATTATTCTTTAATTGTATCTTCATCTTTTTCGCGGTAATCAACAGCTGCACTGAAAAAAAAGATTGAGTAGAACAAACTAATCTTCTGACAATGAGTTGAATGAATTTAGTTACGTCAACTACAATTGAATCAAATTGAATAAAAATTTAGTCTGTTCAACAATCTGATGTAAAAGTTCCAACTAAAATATAGTTATATCGACATTATAGATATTTTTTTAACTATGATAAAGATTGATCTAACAGTATTGAATTAATCGATTACTATTCCAAAGTTAAAGTTACAGTAGCGGCGAAAAGTATTTTGACAACGCGTTTTTTGCCGGTAGAGCGCACACCAGACGCGCTGCTGATTAGAAGTTATTGTCAGTAAACATTTTTCTGCCGTCTGCAGCGGTGACAACATCAGTCTTGATTGAGTGGATGTTTCGTTTTGGACGGGCTGCTGTTATCTCTAATTTGTAAGTCAAAAAGTATTTTGACACAGAGGGTTTTGTCTAAAAGAGACACGCGGGGTCTCACGTAAGTTACTTTATTTACGGTTTTTGCTTACTTTATGTTTTGTTTACGTTCAGGAGCTATGCCAAAATAAAAGGAATACTCCGACGACATAAAGTCGGCTGTTATTGCAGCATTGAAAAATGGAAAATCTCAAGCTCAAGTAGCAAGGGATTTTAATCTGAGCAGACAAATAATCTCGGTTTGGAACCGTAAACAGCAGTCCACAGGCTCGGTTAGCAACAAACAAAGGTCGGGCCGACCGCCAAAACTCACTGACAAAGTATCTAGGATTATCCGTCATTAGCGCATGAGTGTCGCTAATCCACGTCTGACAGCAGCTGACATTAAAAGAGATGTAAATGAGAATCACAGTCTTGACATTAGTTTAACTACTGTAAAACAATGCCTCCGCAATGCGAATTTGTTTGGCAGACACCCTTCCAAAAAACCATTCATATCCGCGAAGAACAGAAAGGCGCGTCTCGAATTTGCTCAAAAGTACAAGAATTGGACTAGTCAGGAGTGGGCTCGTGTGCTGTGGAGCGATGAAAGCAAGTTCAATATGTTTTCATCTGATGGCATAAGGTATGTTAGACGACCTCCGAACAAAAGAGATGACCCCAAGTATCAGGTACCGACCGTTAAGCACGGTGGTGGCTATATCATGCTTTGGGGCTGCTTCTCTCGTTCAGAAGTCGATCCATTAGTCGAAGTGAAGGACATCATGGACCGATTTCTTTATTGCGAAATACTGCAGAATCACATGCTCCCTTATGCTAAGCGCAACCTTGCCAGAAACTGGATTTTCCAGCAAGATAACGATCCGAAACACACTTTGCACATGTAAAAGAGTTCTTTATGTCTAAGAAGATTAAAGTTTTAGAGTGGCCAAGGTCAGAGTCCCGACCTAAACCCGATAGAACATCTATGGGAAGAGTTAGATAGACGGATTAGAAAAAGAAAATTCTCCAGAAAACAAGACCTGATGGCTTGTCTTGCAGAAGAATGCAAGGAAATACCATTAAGTGTGATCACCAAACTTATTGACTCTATGCCGGCAAGATGTGCGGCTGTGATCAAATCTAAGGGCTTTGCCACTAAATATTAAAGCTTCTGGTGTAGTCAAATTAATTTTCGGTGGTTAATTACAGGTTTTGTTTGGAATTTGCAACAGATAATGGTCTTGTCAAAATACTTTCTTCCTACATTTGTTTAAAAAATGTAAAAAATAATGCAGTTTTCATTTTTAAATGTGATATTTGTTTTTTCTTTCATTTCTACTGAGAGACATTGTTGCTTTTGGACAGATATTATAACTTTGTTTCAGAAATAAATATTTATTTTCTATAAATTGTGCTTGTCAAAATACTTTCCGCCGCTACTGTACTCATATTATGAGTAATTTTAGTTAATCGATCAATTTAATGCAGTTTTTGTCTAATATAACTGTATTTTCAATTTATTTGACACAATAAGATGTTACAAGAACATAAAAATTGCTGTTGCAAGAATTGATGTTGCAAGAATCAAAGCAGCTAGTTTGCTATATACAACTTTGGAATTACGTTTGTTTAGTTGCTAATACTAATCTTTTTTTATAGTGCGTAATTGCGCTTTGTCGCGTAATATGAGAATCAACTACAAAAATTTTTTAACGATAAAAAAAATATTTCCTGTATGTCGAAAAATGCAAAAAACGCAAAATACCCTAATAAAACGGTACGTGATATCCACGTTAATGGTACGTGGATCGGCATCGTGAAATCTACGTGAATATTCGAGTGGACATCCGCTCAAAAACGGTACTAGAATCTATGTGGATGCGATCATAGATTCGATGTAAAAATTACGTAAGAATTTTAGGAACTTTAGAAACTTCCTCGTAACATACTTGTTACATTTGAAGAAAAAGGAAGGAGATGGAAAAAATAACATCAGAATCTCTTTCTCAAGCAAATATTTTTTCATTACTTATTACAAAATTTAATTCCTGATCTCGCGCAATCTTGCTCATTGTTTGCTATTTTATTTTCAGCAGCGAGGTGGAGAAGAAAATCTTTCATTGGTAGCCAAGAATCTGAAAAGTAAAGCTTTGGCACTTACAGGTTCTTCTGTTTCTCAAGATCGACAAAAACTCAAAATGACGCAAAGTATGTCAAAGCATACGATTAAATCTATCTCTCACATTAAAATACAAATACACCCAGTCAGAAATGATTTCTCGAAAAGACGTCATTTTGATGTCGAAAAGAGAAGTCGAAAATTTTCGAAATTTCTGTTCGATTCGATGGATTTTTGACTCCAATTTCGAGTAATTGTCGACTTTCGTTTCGAGAATCTATTTCTCATTAGGAAATTAATTTAGAAATTGAAATTACTTTGATTTATTAAGCGAGTTCAAGCTGGCTATAATATAAATTAATAATATAAATAATAATCTTGTATTTTTTAAATTTAACTGTTTTTATCTTAAATTAGCCAAAAATAAAGGAAGAATACTTTTACTTTCCCAACTTGAATCAATGGACGAGTTCAAGTCAGCAAAACGGCTAGGTCTGCTTGCCGAGCAATTAAACATGATTGTTTTCCACCTTCGGATCCAACCAATCATATTCAACTGCTTGACAGGCCTAGCCGCTTTGCTAACTTGAACTCGTCCATTGATTCGAGTTGGGAAGGTAACATTATTCTTCCTTTATTTTTACTTATTTGAGATAAAAGACGGTTGAATTTAAAAAATATAAGATTATTATAAACTTTTTCGCGTTAGAGCCCCCGCACCACTTTTGCATAACGTATGTACATGAGCAAATTGATTGGTCCATAAGCAAAGTGCATAAGAAATTCAACCAATCGAATTTCTTATGCATTTATGTTATGCGTTATGCAAAAGTCTGTGTGGGAGCCCTTACGCGTAACCAATCAAAAACATTATGCGGGAAGATCTTTCTCTTTCTCTTTTTCTTTCCCTAATAGGTATCTAATATTTAATTTCTATTCCTAATATTTCCTCTATTGTGCGCAGGGCCTTACATCTCTATATATAATTGATCACGCGATATACTTTACGAGAAAAATCTGTACCATGGTGACAGCATCTTTTATCCGATATTAAAAATCGATCTGAAATCTCTAATGAAAGGAGAATTGACCAATTGCGTTAGTTAATTGGCAGAATTATTCAAATGTCAATTTTCTCTCCGTCCGAAAATGTCGAAATAAGATCGAAATAATATCAACTGTCAAAACGTCGAAATGAGATCTAAATAACATCGATTCGAATTTTGAATGAAATCTTTGGGAATATAAGATTATATATCACATATATATATACTTAAAAAATTAAAAAATGTTGAAAACTCTTATTATACTTTATTTATACACAATTATTGGTTACTCGAAAATGTTGAAATTTCGACACAAGTTTTGAATCGACAGCTCTTCGATATTAATGACATCGAAACGATATCGTTTCGAGAAATCATTTCTGACTGGGCATATGAACCCTTTTTGGACCAAAATGCCACATTTTTTTCTCAACTTTTAACTCTATCTTTTGATGTAATCAACCTAGTAAAAAATTTTTGAATACCATTTTTGAACACAAAAAGCCTTCTTTTTCAGATGCCGTCGTCAAAATTGACCAACAAAGTCTTTGAAAAAAGTTAGAGCGTTTTTTCGAAATTTTTTCGAAAAAGGGTCGATTTTTTCGTGAATTTTTTTTTAAAGTCCCGTATTTTGAGTTTGAAGATAAATGACCAGACATCTCTACCATATATTTAGTGCAAAAACAAATGGCCAGAACATCCCCTACCATAATAGAAAGTGTCATCTGTATCTGCTGTAAAAGACCTTATCGAGATTTTTTAGAAAATTCAATATGACGACTTCAATACGGCGGCTCAAAGTTCAGTAAATTTCAAAAAATCAAAATTTCTTAGATTTTTCATAGTGATCTTACTAAATATAATCTAAAACCGACTAGAATTTATCAACACCATATATAAAATGCTTGAAAATTATAAATATCCCGATATTATTGTCAAATCATTGCCAGTCCTAAGAATCTATAATCTTTGACGCAGAGACACTATCGCCGACATTAGCGTCACCCAAGATATACCGGTGTGAAGGTTGCTCGATCGGATTTGTATCTCTTTCGTGTGTGTGTGGGGTATTTGTCTGCTGTGTGTGTGTGCACGTAACGCGCGCGCGCACACACACACACGCACACGCACACAAAAGACACACACACACACACACACACACACACACACACAAAAGAGATACAAATCCGACCGAATAATCCCCACGTCGGTGTATCTTGGGTGACGCTAATGCCGGCGGTAGTCAATGTTGCCAAGTCTTCCACTAAAGTGGGAAATTTCCCACTTTTTGAAAAATCTAACACTTTCCCACCTACTAATAAAAATTTCTCATTTTTTTGTATCCAATTACATTGGATGTATCCAGTAGCGCAACTACTCACTGAGCGGCTAAGTAGCAATTTGAAGTGATTGGCTCTGGATTTAAAGATAAAAACCACATTCGATTGCTACTTAGCCACTGTGAGCGATTGCGCTTCTGCTGGAAGCAGGAACACCAATCGTAATAAAGAATTATTAGGGACTTACTAAACTTCTTTTTTTGTTCAACAAAAGCGTCAGTTATCACTTAACTCCTTAGGATGGATTAAAGGTTAGGGATATTCAATTCAATTTTGGTCGAGTCTGTCGTTGTTTGTACTGAAAGTTACGCTGTCATATTTTCAAATCTGCTTAAAATAATTTTATATTGATATTTCTTAGTCATTTTTTAAAATAAGAAAACAGGTAGTGTATAAATTCATTTTATAATTTAAGTCTACGTTGTTCTCTCTGTCTCCTGATATTCTAATATTCCTAATATCTTTAATAACCTTGATATTATGATTTATTATTCTTATTTTTTACATTTACAGAAGTTTATTTACAAGACTGTTTGAATCATAAGACTGTTTAGATCTGCATGACGTATTTTCCATAGTGAAAATTTTCTATTTTTAAATAAAACGATAGGTATAAATTAATTCTGTAATTCATGCCAGCGAGGTTAATCTTTTTTTTATTCACGTAATAATGTGAAATTTTTATTTCCTGTTTTAACAGAAAATTATTTGTAGTTTATTTAATAAAATATGGACAACAAACATTTAAATCAAGAGAACGATGATCAGTCAGATCTACCGAAAAAAAGATGAAACAAACAAGAAAAATTTATCAAAAATACAATCTTTCGTGGGAACAGGATAACAATTATAAATCGTGGATTGCTGCAAGTAAAAAAAGGTTTATTTTATGCTTACTGTAAATCATGTGATGATCATATCACTATCAAATCTGGAAAATGGCAGCTCGATCGACACATGCAAACGAATAAACACGTAGCTACTTGTAACACAATGAAAAAACAATTTAAACTAAATGAAATGCCAGCTATTAAACAAGGAAATAAACTGGCAGTAAATGTTGAAGATGGAGAAATACGTTTAGCTGCATTTATTGCAGAACATGACTTATCTATGCGTGTTGCAGATCATCTGCCACAAATAACTCAAAATGTAGCTTCTGATTCATAGATAGCTAAAAAAATAACTTTAAGTCGAACAAAAGCATCAGCTATAATAAAGAACGTCACAGGCAAGGAATCTAAAAAACTATTAGTTGAGGAAATGAAAAAAAAATTTTTAGTATTATCGTTGACGAAACAACAGATAAAGCCTGTCAAAAACAACTTTGTATAATTGTGAGATTATGTTATAATCAATCTCAAGTAAAAGATTGTTTTTTTAATATGATACCGATATATGATGCTACTTCTGAAAACTTATTTGAAACTATTGTTTTTTCAATGGATCGCGAAAACATTCCTTGGCGACAGAATATAATTGGATTTGCAGCAGATGGTGCATCAAACATGATGGGCAAACATAATTCTGTTGCTACACGATTGAAACAAGAAATACCAAATTTATTTGTATAGAAATGCATTTGCCATAGCTTTAATTTATGTGCATCGTATGCCTGTGCTAAACTGCCTCGTCATGTTGAAGATCTTGCTCGAGATATTTACAATTATTTTCAACACAGTGCAAAACGTATAAAATTATTAACGGAATTTCAAGAATTCGTTGGATCTGAATGTCACAAAATTCTTCAAATTAGTAATACAAGATGGCTTTCATTAGAGATGGTGGTTAACAGACTGCTTGAGCAATGGGATGCTCTAAAGTTATTCTTTACGGATGCTGTAACCCATGATCGGTTATTGAACTCAGGTAAAATTTTAGAAGCAATGAACGAAGCAACAACAAAATTATTTTTAGAATTTTTATCATTTGTTCTGCCTATCTTCAATAATTTGAATCGTACAATGCAATCAGAAGAATCGCAATTTATAAAATTTCCGGCCACGTTAAAACAACATTGAAAATCATTTTGGGTTTTTATATAAACGCTGAGTATCTTGATTCTCATTCTTTGCAACAAATTGAATATGATAATCCCAGACATTTTCTTCCCTTAGAGAAAATGTATTTCGGTGCTCATGCAGCTGTAAAATTCCATAACGAAAATCATGGGATCCCAGAAGCAGCGATTCATGCTTTTCGATTACGTTGTTTAGACTTTTATATCGAATCTGTCAAACAAATTCTCCTACGAGTATCAATTAATGATCCGATTTTAGAACATTTAACATTTCTTGATCCAAAAAAATATTAAGCAAATATCTACTATTGCGCCATTAGCCTCAAATTTCCCAAATATTGTATCAAAATTGGAATTACAAAAACTCGATACTGAATGGCGTATGTTAAGAAACGTAGAAGAAATTAATTTCAATGAGTCATCAGCTGCACACTTTTGGAAAAAAGTTGAAAAATTAACATTTGGTGATTCTCAACTAATGTTTCCAATTTTAATAAAGTTCGTATTTGCTTTATTGAGCTTGTCACACGCTAGTGATAATGTGGAAAGAATATTTTCCGTTATGAATGAAATAAAGACAAAGAAACGGCTCAGATCAAAAATTGGCAATAAACTCATGAATGGATTATTACACACCAAAAGATTCTTTGCATCAAACGATTGTTTCAATTTCCCAATTATTGAAGAGATGCGAGATTACTTTACTGTCGATATGTACTGCGATGACAGTGATGATGCAAAATAATTAAATTACTAAAAAGCTATTAAACTAAAAAAGCAATATTATATAATATATATGTTAAATGTTAAATGTAAATAAAAAATTTATAAAATTATATTAAAACAAATTATATTACATCGCTACGTATATGTTCTTAAAAATTATTTTAATGCTTGAAATAAAAAAAACTTCATTTTCAAAGTTTTCTTTAAGGTGCCTTTTCATGCTCGACGCTTATTTTCAGTCAAAAGACATCACGTGACTAAAAATAACGAAGGGGTATCTTTATTTTTAGTCACGTGTGATCTTTTGACGCTGAAAATGAGCGTCAAGCGTCAGAGTGAAAAGACACCTTTAAACTTCCCACCTTTTGAACAATATATCCCACTTTATTATAGCTCCCTCTATCACTTTTTAGTCAGAAGCACTTGGCAACACTGGCGATAGTGTCTCTGCATCAAAGATCATAGATTCTTAGGACTGACAATGATTTGACAATAATATCGGAATATTTATAATTTTCAAGTATTTTATATGTGGTGTTGATGAATTTTAGTCGGTTTTAGATTATATTATTTAGTGAGATCACTATGAAAAAAACTATGAAATATTGATTTTTTTTAATTTGCTAAACTTTGAGTCGCTATATTGAAGTCGCCATATTGAATTTTCAAAAAAATCATCATGAGACCTTTAGAGCAGATACAGATGACACTCTACTATGGTAGAGATGTTCTGGCCACTTGTTTTCGAACTCAAAATATGGAATTTTTGAAAAAAATTTAGAAAAAAATCGGCTCTTTTTTGAAAAAATAAGCTGTAACTTTTTTTAAAGATTTCGTAGGTCAATTTTGACGACGGAATCTGAAAGAGAAAGCTTTTTGCGTTCGAAAACGTTATTCAAAAAATTTTTCCTATCTTTGACTACATCAAAAGATAGAGCGTTGAAAGTTGAGAAGAAAATGTGGCATTTTGGTCCAAAAAGAGTTAAAAATGTAAAATTGTTATAGGTTGTCCCACGCCACCGAATCAACGAAAAAGATTTTACCTGAATCCAAAAGTGCTCAAAAGCTCCTTTGCTGTTCAGAGGTCTTCGAGACATCTGACATCGCCCGAACCAATCACAAACAATAATTCTTCTGCTTTGCCAGGTACAATATTTCTTTTGTAAATCAATTGTAGGTTTGTATTGTTCTTTCTTTACAAAGAAAAAATTTCACTACTTGAATTGCTTATCTCAAGGTCCGTCGATGGACGAGGACGCAAAGTAAAGTTTTCTCATGGTCGCCACATTTGATTTAATAAGTTTATATTAGTGCGCGTTATAACATGGTTTAATAACTATACTATTACAATTATATTATTACTATATGTGTGGATTATAACTTTTAACTGATTAACTGACTGATTGTCGTCATTTTTGGTCCAAATAGCTTGAAGTGAATAAGATCTTATCTTATGTCCTCGTCCGTCTATTGACGAATTTTGGCTTATCTTGATTACGTCAAAAAATTACATGCCTGTATACAGTTATGATGACTTCATCTTTGGAAGAAAGAACGAAGTGGCCCGGCGTTGTCTTGGGAAAAATCAAGTCTCTGTGGAACAATAGTCAAGGCACAGTTAATAATGGGCTAAATCAGCTCATTGGCTCGTCTAATAAAGTTGCAGGCAGGCGTAGTTTTTCAAATCAAATGTTATATCGCATCTATTGAAATATGTTTGAGATACTTAAAGTGTGAATGAATATAGAGGAACAAGATTTGTCGTACAAGCATGAGTTTGCGCTGTTCGACATACAGCGTTTCGGCTAACACTGAAAGCTATTATAAAAAAAAGATTTTTTTTTAATAACATTTCTTTGTATCTTGTTTTTTTAAGAGCATGACGCACAATTTATTTTTTATTATAATTGATTATTCTTTCTTATTATAATTGGATTATTATTTTTTTATTTTATATCAATGCTTTTATGAGAATCACGATTCTTATGCAAATTCGTTTATTAAAACAAATGCTGCAAATAATATTTTTAAACCTCCTCACATTTTTCTATAGTTATTTTCAATAAAAATTTTTTATGTATTTCGAATTTAACAAAATTCTTCCTAAATTTTTATGTCTATTAAGTTAGGCATGCATCCTTTATCTCTCACAAAAATCAAAATAGCATTTATATCAAAACTAAATGCTTTATGTGTTATTAAAGTGCTCTATTCTTCTCGATTAACCGCTACGGCGGCATTGACTCCATATGGCGCGGAAAATATATGTGCCCCAGTGGGCATTGACGTCATATGGCGCACATCGTTTATTTTTTAATTGGCTGGATCGATTGCATGAAAATTGATATCCAAAAGTTTTTTGTATCACTGAACATGAATCTAAAGTCCAAATTCCAAATTTCAAAATGGCGGACCCAAATAATTAAAATTTTTTAATTGCTATAAAACCTAGTATCTAGGGATTTTGTGGGTCGCTGAGTATAAATCCAAGATCAAAACTTTAAAATTAAATGGCGAACCCAAAATGGCTGTTAAAAATAAATAAATTTCTTTATTTTTATAAAATGTGATATTCACGCGGTGTTTTTGGGGTCGGGTGTGCCCAATGACAAAAAATGTATATAAATAAACAAGTGTTTAAAATTGAATAACGAACACGATACACCAGAATATAAATACGATCCATAAGCTGTTATAATATAAGTTCACTCTATCTTAACTGGCTATTTATAAATATATAAAAAATGTGAAATTAGAATCTAGGAAAAAAACCTAGCAATTTGTTTGTAAAAAGAAACTATGAAGTGAGTAATGGAAATATAAATTTACAACGAGTACTTGCAAAAGAATATATATATTGTAACCGCGCTCGCGAGCGACGGCCAACTTCGCTTCCGCCTCTGGTCACGGCCCTGTGCCGCCCGGGTCGAGGCGATCGAACTCCGATATTCTCGCTAAAACTCGAACTTGGGCGCCAGGTACGTTGAGCGTACCATTCTTTTTATGCTGAATAGTGAATCAACGTTACGCCGATATAATCGTGGAAAAGACGGGCGTTCTTTAGATGACCGGGGCCTCGGCGGCTCCGATAGCCAGCTACTCAGCCCTAAAATGGCAGAGAGGGAGGTTCGGCGCGGGCGGATGGAATCGGAAAGGCGAGAGAACTATCAAGACAACGTAAATTTAACAATGAAATTAACGAATATATTTAACAATGAACGATACAGAATTATAAGACGCTGTTGAGCGGCGACGGTAATTCGCGCGTGTTACAAGCTGATGAGCGCTCGAAATTAAAGTCGCGAACACGGGATAATTATTGAAAGAGCTATTTTACGTACGCGGAAATTCTCCGAATTGTCTATGCTTTATCCTGCGTCGTTATGAATTTCTTTTATTGCCAAAAAATGAAAATTTTCATCTTCTTTCAATGTTTAAACAATGATTCTCAACTTTTTTCGAGTTGAATTTTTGTTTAATATGTTTGTAGGATTTTTTCGAATAAGAATCTGCACTAAAAGTGCCTCTTACAATTTTTTCTCGAAAAAGCCTAATTTTCCTGTACTAGAACTCCCGGTAGGATAACGGTTTCGTCAAGGGCGATCGGGACGAACACTAATTCGAGCCTGCACAACACGCCATAGACTCGTGTTCTTCTGCACGTTATAATATCCCGCGAACCATATGTGCGATAATTACTACTAGCTCGCCAACAAGGCGGCACAAGACGACTACATTTATTTTGACGAAAACGTGATTACATGGGGATTCGCAATACGCAGACGAGAATCTATTAACTTTTACAAAAATATAAGTGCACGAAGATTCTCAGTACAATTAACGATAATGACTCGCGATGCGACTACAATACGAAAATATAAGTAACTCGGCTGCGGATCGGGACACACACGCACGTAATTATAACGAAAGGAACAGCACGCAGCAAATTCATGCAGGCGGGCGCGATCGGGCAAGGCAGCGATACTCTAATAAATTCGTGACTCTAATCTCATGACTACGAGACCGTAGCAAATTTGTGACTCTTTCGCGAGTCGCCCAATCGCGAAATCGGTGGCTTTACGATTCTCGTGACGCTCGTCTCACCAAGCCTCTCTCTCTCGTCGTCCTTATCCGGATTGGGATGACTTCGGCTCTTATGTCCTCTTACACGAAACTTGCAGCTCGGGATTCGGATCGCACAACACTAGACAACATCCGCAGCTCGAGTGATTGATCATAGATTCTGCGGGGGCCGCTCGGCGACGCGCCCCACCTTGCCTTCGATAAGCCAGGCCCTTACTGGCCGCGATTTTCCAAATTCGACTTGCGCGCTACGCGCAAGTGCATGCCGCTACTTGCTGACTGATCCAAGCGTGGTAGGTTGATATTTTTGGGCTCCGTGCACGGGAATTTTTGCGCTCTCCTCTGCGGCAATTTCCTGAATCCTCGCCGGCCGCATTCTTCGCCACCGGGACGTTATTTTCTCCTCGACGAGGGCGCACCATTGATTGCAGCTGTCGGTATCCCTGCCGGAACTCGTGCGGGATCGGATTTGAAGTCGCCCCGTCGCGACGCCGGCCCTGCGCGCCTTCACTGGATCCTGAAAGCGCGATTTGGCAGCAGTATCGAAATTCTCTCACGATAAAATTGTAGGCAAGATAAGGACGGTATTACCTGCGGACCCCCGCTCGAAAAGGGTCTTCTACAAATCCCTCGTTGTTAGTTCTCTCTCTAAGGGTGTCCTCTATTGAGACGCCAGATTATACAAAATAGGTCCGCTTTGGCCACCGACTTCTGCCACACTCGCGAATTAGTGCTCGCAAAAGTCTTAACAATTAGTGAACGAACAGTACACGGGACGACACACACAGAAAATGTAACATAGCACGTTTTCGCGTCCGCTCCCGAGCGGGAGGACGCAGGACCCGCGTGATATTAACGCATTAAGGCCCTTGTGACGGACAGCAGCCTGCGACTGTCACGTCACAATATATACATATATATAGCGTATATATATCAACACATAAATATTTATCCGTTATTTTCAATAACAAAATTTTGTACCTCAAATTTAGCAATTTAAAAACACCTGTATTATGAATTTTATTCAAATAAACTAAATTAAAATATTTTTGTCTGCCATATTAGTTCCGCCATTTTGAATTTTAAAATTCTGATGTCTGATTTGTAATTGTTCGGCGACCCCGAAAGCCTTTAAATACAAAGTATTTTTGAATTGCGATTACTTTTTTTTCTTGCCCACAGGGGCACAAACAGTGAAATTTCGCCTGCCACCGAAGCGGTTAAGCGGTTTAACAGAAAATTGCGATTGAAAGTGAGGACACTGAGTTAACATTAAGTTGAATATCTTCCTTAATATAATTATTTATAATATCAAATGTGCAGTAAAATTAAGTAATATTCTTTCAAAATTTAACAGAATTAATAGATCTATGATAGACACGCTTATCTAGTAATGAAAATTACAAGATATATTATAGAAAGCACATAAAAAT
>NW_023415698.1:16019-32000 GCF_013373865.1 Monomorium pharaonis | reverse complement strand
TTTTCCATGCAAAGCGAAGTCCACCTACATTCCCCCTCTGCTTACAGAGCGAAACGACGTCCACGTTTGTACTGTACCATATGGATTTGCGACTTCAGATTTGAAATTGTGGCTAAATAGCGATTTAAAATTAGTTGGAGTTAGGAAAGAATAGGAGGAGGGCTTCCAGAGGGCTGCCCCCCTCCCCCTTCTCTGCACCACATGGATTTGCAAACATGCAAATCACACATTTTATGTATAATACTAGAACACAACATTGCGCGCGCTTCGCGCGCGCCACTTAGCATTTTTATATTTAACATTGCACTTATTCTTCTGTAATATTACTCTCACACACTTTATCATATTTAATGCCCTTTCTCTATCTCACGCTCCTTCTCCCCTTCTCTAAATTTACTCATTATATTATTAATGATATAAGTATATGCTTTTCATATTGTCAATACTACTCTTACATTTTACTTTCGTATTTAAAATCCTCCGTCTTGATCTCTCATGCTCTCCCACCGCTCCACCTACGGCCCCTCTCTCTCTCTCTCAAACACAATTAGTAATATATTATATTTTCATGTTTTCTTAATATCATCTTACATACTTTCACTCCATACTTAATCCCTTTAAATTAATATTAAAAAATTATAATCTACTATTGTATGTTACCGTTAATTTTCAATCAATTTTCAAAAACTTTCAATTTCTGGCGAATCTTTAGAAAATTATTGTACGCGTCCGGAACTATATGAAAATACGTTAAAATAAATAAATCTGTCGATATTCAATAAGCACTTCACGTCCAGCCCAAAATTCAAGTTTTCGGGCAAAATAATTGTTTAAAAAATGTTCTAATTAATTAATCACCTGAACTTTATAGAAACATATGTACGCGTCCCGAACTATATGAGAATTACGTTCAAATAAATAGATCTGTCGATATTCGATTAGCACTTGACGTGTAGCCTTAAAAATTCAAGTTTTTCGGGCAAAATAATTGTTTAAAAAATGTTTAATTAATTATAAAACTAAACTCTATGAAAATAGAAAATATTGTACGCGTCCCGAACTATATGAAATATACGTTAAAAATAAATAGATCTGTCGATATTCGATTAGCACTTGACGTGTAGCCTTAGAAATTCAAGTTTTCGGGCATAATAATGTTTTAAAAATGTTTTAATTAATTATAACACCTTGAACTCTATAGAAACATATTTACGCGTCCCGCCCGAACTTATGAAACTGCGTTAAAATAAATAAAATCTGTCGATATTCGATTAGCACTTGACGTCTAGCCCAAAAATTCAAGTTTTCGGGCAAAAATAATTGTTAAAAAATGTTCTAATTAATTATATCACCTGAACTTTATAGAAACATATTGTACGCGTCCCGAACTATATGAGAATTGCGTTAAAATAAATAGATCTGTCGATATTCGATTAGCACTTGACGTGAGCCTTAGAAATTCAAGTTTTCGGGCAAAATAATTGTTTAAAAAATGTTTAATTAATTAATCACTGAACTTTATAGAAACATATTGTACGCGTCCCGAACTATATGAAAACTGCGTTAAAATAAATAGATCTGTCGATATTCGATTAGCACTTGACGTGTAGCCTTAGAATTCAAGTTTTTGAACATAATAATTGTTTAAAAAATGTTTTAATTAATTATAACACCTGAACTCTATAGAAACATATTGTAACGCGTCCCGAACTATATGAGAATACGTTAAAATAAATAGATCTGTCGATATTCGATTAGCACTTGACGTGTTAGCCTTAGAATTCAAGTTTTTTGGGCAAAATAATTGTTTAAAAAATGTTTTAATTAATTATATACCTGAACTCTATAGAAACATATTGTACGCGTCCCGAACTATATGAAAAACTGCGTTAAAATAAATAAATCTGTCGATATTCTATTAGCACTTCACGTCTAGCCCAAAATTCAAGTTTTTCGGGCAAATAATTGTTTAAAAAATGTTCTAATTAATATATCACCTGAACTTTATAGAAACATATTGTACGCGTCCCGAACTATATGAAAATGCGTTAAAATAAATAGATCTGTCGATATTCGATTAGCACTTGACGTGTAGCCTTAGAAATTCAAGTTTTTTGGGCAAAATAATTGTTTAAAAAATGTTTTAATAATTATAACACCTGAACTCTATAGAAACATATTGTACGCGTCCCGAACTATATGAGATTACGTTAACAATAAATAGATCTGTCGATATTCTTAGCACTTGACGTTAGCCTTAGAAAATTAAAGTTTGTCGGGCAAAATAATTGTTTAAAAATGTTTTAATTAATTATAACACCTGAAACTCTATAGAAAAATATTGTACGCGTCCCAAACTATATGAAAACTTGCGTTAAAAATAAATAGATCTGTCGATAATTCGATTAGCACTTTGACGTCGTAGCCTAGCAAATTCAAGTTTTTCGGGCAAAATTAATTGTTAAAAATGTTCTAATTAATTAATATCAACTGAACTTTATAGAAACATATTGTATCGCGTCCAAACTATATGAAAATGCGTTAAAAATAAATAGATCTGTCGATATTCGATTAGCACTTGACGTGTAGCCTTAGAAATTCAAGTTTTTCGAACATATAATTGTTAAAAAAATTTTCAATTAATTATACACCTGAAACTCTATAGAAACATATTGTACGCGTCCCGAACTATATGAGATATACGTTAAAATAAATAGATCTGTCGATATTCGATTAGCACTTGACGTGTAGCCTTAGAAATTCAAGTTTTTCGAACATAATAATTGTTTAAAAAATGTTTTAATTAATTATAACACCTGAACTCTATAGAAACATATTGTACGCGTCCCTAACTATATGAGAATTGCGTTCAAATAAATAGATCTGTCGATATTCGATTAGCACTTGACGTGTAGCCTTAGAAATTCAAGTTTTTCGGGCAAATAATTGTTTAAAAAAATGTTCTAATTAATTATATCATCTGAACTGTATAGATACATAATTGTACGCGTCCCGAACTATATAAAAACTGCGTTAAAATAATAGATCTGTCGATATTCGATTAGCACTTGACGTGTAGCCTTAGAAATTCAAGTTTTTCGGGCAAAATAATTGTTTAAAAAATGTTCTAATTAATTATATCACCTGAACTTTATAGAAACCTATTGTACGCGTCCCAACTATATGAAAATTAGCGTTAAAATAAATAGATCTGTCGATATTCGATTAGCACTTGACGTGTAGCCTTAGAAATTCAAGTTTTTCGGAACATAATAATTGTTTAAAAAAATGTTTTAATTAATTATAACACCTGAACTCTATAGAAACATATTGTACGCGTCCCGAACTATATGAGAATTACGTTAAAATAAATAGATCTGTCGATATTCGATTAGCACTTGACGTGTAGCCTTAGAAATTCAAGTTTTTCGGCAAAATAATTGTTTAAAAAATGTTTTAATTAATTATATCACCTGAACTTTATAGAAACATATTGTACGCGTCCCGAACTATATGAGAATTACGTTAAAATAAATAGATCTGTCGATATTCGATTAGCACTTGACGTGTAGCCTTAGAAATTCAAGTTTTTCGGGACAAAATAATTGTTTAAAAAATGTTTTAATTAATTATAACACCTGAACTCTATAGAAACATATTGTACGCGTCCCGAACTATATGAGATATACGTTAAAATAAATAGATCTGTCGATATTCGATTAGCACTTGACGTGTAAGCCTTAGAAATTCAAGTTTTTTGGCAAAAATAATTGTTTAAAAAATGTTTTAATTAATTATAATCACCTGAACTCTATAGAAACATATTGTACGCGTCCCGAACTATATGAGAATTACGGTTAAAATAAAATAGATCTGTCGATATTCGATTAGCACTTGACGTGTAGCCTTAGAAATTCAAGTTTTTCGGGCAAAATAATTGTTTAAAAAATGTTCTAATTAATTATATCACCTGAACTTTATAGAAACATATTGTACGCGTCCCGAACTATATGAAGAATTACGTTAAAATAAATAGATCTGTCGATATTCGATTAGCACTTGACGTGTAGCCTTAGAAATTCAAGTTTTTCGGGCAAAATAATTGTTTAAAAAATGTTCTAATTAATTATATCACCTGAACTTTATAGAAACATATTGTACGCGTCCCGAACTATATGAGAATTACGTTCAAATAAATAGATCTGTCGATATTCGATTAGCAACTTGACGTGTAGCCTTAGAAATTCAAGTTTTTTGGGCAAAATAATTGTTTAAAAAATGTTTAATTAATTATAACACCTAACTCTATAGAAAACATATTGTACGCGTCCCGAACTATATGAAAATTGCGTTAAAATAAATAGATCTGTCGATATCGATTAGCACTTGACGTATAGCCTTAGAAATTCAAGTTTTTTCGGGCAAAATAATTGTTTAAAAAATGTTTTAATTAATTATATACACCTGAACTCTATAGAAACATATTGTACGCGTCCCGAACTATATGAGAATTAGCGTTAAAATAAATAGATCTGTCGATATTCGATTAGCACTTGACGTGTAGCCTTAGAAATTCAAGTTTTTCGGGCAAAATAATTGTTTAAAAAATGTTTTAATTAATTATATCACCTGAACTGTATAGAAACATATTGTACGCGTCCCGAACTATATGAGAATTGACGTTAAAATAAATAGATCTGTCGATATTCGATTAGCACTTGACGTGTAGCCTTAGAAATTCAAGTTTTTCGGGCAAAATAATTGTTTAAAAAATGTTTTAATTAATTATATCACCTGAACTCTATAGAAACATATTGTACGCGTCCCGAACTATATGAGAATTACGTTAAAATAAATAGATCTGTCGATATTCGATTAGCACTTGACGTGTAGCCTTAGAAATTCAAGTTTTTCGGGCAAAATAATTGTTTAAAAAATGTTCTAATTAATTATATCACCTGAACTTTATAGAAACATATTGTACGCGTCCCGAACTATATGAGAATTACGTTAAAATAAATAGATCTGTCGATATTCGATTAGCACTTGACGTGTAGCCTTAGAAATTCAAGTTTTTCGGGCAAAATAATTGTTTAAAAAATGTTTTAATTAATTATATCACCTGAACTCTATAGAAACATATTGTACGCGTCCCGAACTATATGAGAATTACGTTAAAATAAATAGATCTGTCGATATTCGATTAGCACTTGACGTGTAGCCTTAGAAATTCAAGTTTTTCGGGCAAAATAATTGTTTAAAAATGTTTTAATTAATTATATCACCTGAACTCTATAGAAACATATTGTACGCGTCCCGAACTATATGAGAATTACGTTAAAATAAATAGATCTGTCGATATTCGATTAGCACTTGACGTGTAGCCTTAGAAATTCAAGTTTTTCGGGCAAAATAATTGTTTAAAAAAATGTTTTATTAATTATATCACCTGAACTCTATAGAAACATATTGTACGCGTCCCGAACTATATGAGAATTACGTTAAAAT
Source organism: Monomorium pharaonis (assembly GCF_013373865.1). Lineage (NCBI taxonomy): Eukaryota > Metazoa > Arthropoda > Insecta > Hymenoptera > Formicidae > Monomorium > Monomorium pharaonis. The sequence continues at coordinate 26,492 of NW_023415698.1, read as the reverse complement.
AAATAGATCTGTCGATATTCGATTAGCACTTGACGTGTAGCCTTAGAAATTCAAGTTTTTCGGGCAAAATAATTGTTTAAAAAATGTTCTAATTAATTATATCACCTGAACTTTATAGAAACATATTGTACGCGTCCCGAACTATATGAGAATTACGTTAAAATAAATAGATCTGTCGATATTCGATTAGCACTTGACGTGTAGCCTTAGAAATTCAAGTTTTTCGGGCAAAATAATTGTTTAAAAAAATGTTCTAATTAATTATATCACCTGAACTTTATAGAAACATATTGTACGCGTCCCGAACTATATGAGAATTACGTTAAAATAAATAGATCTGTCGATATTCGATTAGCACTTGACGTGTAGCCTTAGAAATTCAAGTTTTTTCGGGCAAAATAATTGTTTAAAAAATGTTTTAATTAATTATATACACCTGAACTCTATAGAAACATATTGTACGCGTCCCGAACTATATGAGAATTACGTTAAAATAAATAGATCTGTCGATATTCGATTAGCACTTGACGTGTAGCCTTAGAAATTCAAGTTTTTCGGGCAAAATAATTGTTTAAAAAATGTTTTAATTAATTATAACACCTGAACTCTATAGAAACATATTGTACGCGTCCCGAACTATATGAGAATTACGTTAAAATAAATAGATCTGTCGATATTCGATTAGCACTTGACGTGTAGCCTTAGAAATTCAAGTTTTTCGGGCAAAATAATTGTTTAAAAAATGTTTTAATTAATTATATCACCTGAACTCTATAGAAACATATTGTACGCGTCCCGAACTATATGAGAATTACGTTAAAATAAATAGATCTGTCGATATTCGATTAGCACTTGACGTGTAGCCTTAGAAATTCAAGTTTTTCGGGCAAAATAATTGTTTAAAAAATGTTTTAATTAATTATATCACCTGAACTCTATAGAAACATATTGTACGCGTCCCGAACTATATGAGAATTACGTTAAAATAAATAGATCTGTCGATATTCGATTAGCACTTGACGTGTAGCCTTAGAAATTCAAGTTTTTCGGGCAAAATAATTGTTTAAAAAATGTTCTAATTAATTATATCACCTGAACTCTATAGAAACATATTGTACGCGTCCCGAACTATATGAGAATTACGTTAAATAAATAGATCTGTCGATATTCGATTAGCACTTGACGTGTAGCCTTAGAAATTCAAGTTTTTCGGGCAAAATAATTGTTTAAAAAATGTTTCTAATTAATTATATCACCTGAACTTTATAGAAACATATTGTACGCGTCCCGAACTATATGAGAATTACGTTAAAATAAATAGATCTGTCGATATTCGATTAGCACTTGACGTGTAGCCTTAGAAATTCAAGTTTTTCGGGCAAAATAATTGTTTAAAAAATGTTCTAATTAATTATACACCTGAACTTTATAGAAACATATTGTACGCGTCCCGAACTATATGAGAATTACGTTAAAATAAATAGATCTGTCGATATTCGATTAGCACTTGACGTGTAGCCTTAGAAATTCAAGTTTTTCGGGCAAAATAATTGTTTAAAAAATGTTTTAATTAATTATAACACCTGAACTCTATAGAAACATATTGTACGCGTCCCGAACTATATGAGAATTACGTTAAAATAAATAGATCTGTCGATATTCGATTAGCACTTGACGTGTAGCCTTAGAAATTCAAGTTTTTCGGGCAAAATAATTGTTTAAAAAATGTTCTAATTAATTATATCACCTGAACTTATAGAAACATATTGTACGCGTCCCGAACTATATGAGAATTGCGTTAAAATAAATAGATCTGTCGATATTCGATTAGCACTTGACGTATAGCCTTAGAAATTCAAGTTTTTCGGGCAAAATAATTGTTTAAAAAATGTTTTAATTAATTATAATCACCTGAACTCTATAGAAACATATTGTACGCGTCCCGAACTATATGAGAATTACGTTAAAATAAATAGATCTGTCGATATTCGATTAGCACTTGACGTGTAGCCTTAGAAATTCAAGTTTTTCGGGCAAAATAATTGTTTAAAAAATGTTTTAATTAATTATATCACCTGAACTTTATAGAAACATATTGTACGCGTCCCGAACTATATGAGATATACGTTAAAATAAATAGATCTGTCGATATTCGATTAGCACTTGACGTGTAGCCTTAGAAATTCAAGTTTTTCGGGCAAAATAATTGTTTAAAAAAATGTTTTAATTAATTATAATCACCTGAACTCTATAGAAACATATTGTACGCGTCCCGAACTATATGAGAATTACGTTAAAATAAATAGATCTGTCGATATTCGATTAGCACTTGACGTGTAGCCTTAGAAATTCAAGTTTTTCGGGCAAAATAATTGTTTAAAAAATGTTCTAATTAATTATATCACCTGAACTCTATAGAAACATATTGTACGCGTCCCGAACTATATGAGAATTACGTTAAAATAAATAGATCTGTCGATATTCGATTAGCACTTGACGTGTAGCCTTAGAAATTCAAGTTTTTCGGGCAAAATAATTGTTTAAAAAATGTTTTAATTAATTATATCACCTGAACTCTATAGAAACATATTGTACGCGTCCCGAACTATATGAGAATTACGTTAAAATAAATAGATCTGTCGATATTCGATTAGCACTTGACGTGTAGCCTTAGAAATTCAAGTTTTTCGGGCAAAATAATTGTTTAAAAAATGTTTTAATTAATTATAACACCTGAACTCTATAGAAACATATTGTACGCGTCCCGAACTATATGAGAATTACGTTAAAATAAATAGATCTGTCGATATTCGATTAGCACTTGACGTGTAGCCTTAGAAATTCAAGTTTTTCGGGCAAAATAATTGTTTAAAAAATGTTCTAATTAATTATATCACCTGAACTTTATAGAAACATATTGTACGCGTCCCGAACTATATGAGAATTACGTTAAAATAAATAGATCTGTCGATATTCGATTAGCACTTGACGTGTAGCCTTAGAAATTCAAGTTTTTCGGCAAAATAATTGTTTAAAAAATGTTTTAATTAATTATAACACCTGAACTCTATAGAAACATATTGTACGCGTCCCGAACTATATGAGAATTACGTTAAAATAAATAGATCTGTCGATATTCGATTAGCACTTGACGTGTAGCCTTAGAAATTCAAGTTTTTCGGGCAAAATAATTGTTTAAAAAATGTTCTAATTAATTATATCACCTGAACTTTATAGAAACAGATTGTACGCGTCCCGAACTATATGAGAATTACGTTAAAATAAATAGATCTGTCGATATTCGATTAGCACTTGACGTGTAGCCTTAGAAATTCAAGTTTTTCGGGCAAAATAATTGTTTAAAAAATGTTCTAATTAATTATATCACCTGAACTTTATAGAAACATATTGTACGCGTCCCGAACTATATGAGAATTACGTTAAAATAAATAGATCTGTCGATATTCGATTAGCACTTGACGTGTAGCCTTAGAAAATTCAAGTTTTTCGGGCAAAATAATTGTTTAAAAAAATGTTTAATTAATTATACACCTGAACTCTATAGAACATATTGTACGCGTCCCGAACTATATGAGAATTACGTTAAAATAAATAGATCTGTCGATATTCGATTAGCACTTGACGTGTAGCCTTAGAAATTCAAGTTTTTCGGGCAAAATAATTGTTTAAAAAATGTTTTAATTAATTATATACACCTGAACTCTATAGAAACATATTGTACGCGTCCCGAACTATATGAGAATGCGTTAAAATAAATAGATCTGTCGATATCGATTAGCACTTGACGTGTAGCCTTAGAAATTCAAGTTTTTCGGGCAAAATAATTGTTTAAAAAATGTTTTAATTAATTATATCACCCTGAACTTTATAGAAACATATTGTACGCGTCGCCGAACTATATGAGAATTACGTTAAAATAAATAGATCTGTCGATATTCGATTAGCACTTGACGTGTAGCCTTAGAAATTCAAGTTTTTCGGGCAAAATAATTGTTTAAAAAATGTTTTAATTAATTATAATCACCTGAACTCTATAGAAACATATTGTACGCGTCCCGAACTATATGAGAATTGCGTTCAAATAAATAGATCTGTCGATATTCGATTAGCACTTGGACGTGTAGCCTTAGAAATTCAAGTTTTTCGGGCAAAATAATTGTTTAAAAAATGTTCTAATTAATTATAATCACCTGAACTCTATAGAAACATATTGTACGCGTCCCGAACTATATGAGAATTACGTTAAAATAAATAGATCTGTCGATATTCGATTAGCACTTGACGTGTAGCCTTAGAAATTCAAGTTTTTTGGGCAAAATAATTGTTTAAAAAATGTTTTAATTAATTATAACACCTGAACTCTATAGAAACATATTGTACGCGTCCCGAACTATATGAGAATTACGTTAAAATAAATAGATCTGTCGATATTCGATTAGCACTTGACGTGTAGCCTTAGAAATTCAAGTTTTTCGGGCAAAATAATTGTTTAAAAAATGTTCTAATTAATTATAACACCTGAACTCTATAGAAACATATTGTACGCGTCCCGAACTATATGAGAATTACGTTAAAATAAATAGATCTGTCGATATTCGATTAGCACTTGACGTGTAGCCTTAGAAATTCAAGTTTTTCGGGCAAAATAATTGTTTAAAAAATGTTTTAATTAATTATACACCTGAACTCTATAGAAACATATTGTACGCGTCCCGAACTATATGAGAATTACGTTAAAATAAATAGATCTGTCGATATTCGATTAGCACTTGACGTGTAGCCTTAGAAATTCAAGTTTTTCGGGCAAAATAATTGTTTAAAAAATGTTCTAATTAATTATATCACCTGAACTTTATAGAAACATATTGTACGCGTCCCGAACTATATGAGAATTACGTTAAATAAATAGATCTGTCGATATTCGATTAGCACTTGACGTGTAGCCTTAGAAATTCAAGTTTTTCGGGCAAAATAATTGTTTAAAAAATGTTCTAATTAATTATATCACCTGAACTTTATAGAAACATATTGTACGCGTCCCGAACTATATGAGAATTACGTTAAAATAAATAGATCTGTCGATATTCGATTAGCACTTGACGTGTAGCCTTAGAAATTCAAGTTTTTCGGGCAAAATAATTGTTTAAAAAATGTTTCTAATTAATTATATCACCTGAACTTTATAGAAACATATTGTACGCGTCCCGAACTATATGAGAATTACGTTAAAATAAATAGATCTGTCGATATTCGATTAGCACTTGACGTGTAGCCTTAGAAATTCAAGTTTTTCGGGCAAAATAATTGTTTAAAAAAATGTTTTAATTAATTATAACACCTGAACTTTATAGAAACATATTGTACGCGTCCCGAACTATATGAGAATTACGTTAAAATAAATAGATCTGTCGATATTCGATTAGCACTTGACGTGTAGCCTTAGAAATTCAAGTTTTTCGGGCAAAATAATTGTTTAAAAAATGTTTTTAATTAATTATAACACCTGAACTCTATAGAAACATATTGTACGCGTCCCGAAACTATATGAGAATTACGTTAAAATAAATAGATCTGTCGATATTCGATTAGCACTTGACGTGTAGCCTTAGAAATTCAAGTTTTTCGGGCAAAATAATTGTTTAAAAAATGTTCTAATTAATTATATCACCTGAACTCTATAGAAACATATTGTACGCGTCCCGAACTATATGAGAATTACGTTAAAATAAATAGATCTGTCGATATTCGATTAGCACTTGACGTGTAGCCTTAGAAATTCAAGTTTTTCGGGCAAAATAATTGTTTAAAAAATGTTCTAATTAATTATATCACCTGAACTTATAGAAACATATTGTACGCGTCCCGAACTATATGAAATGCGTTAAAATAAATAGATCTGTCGATATTCGATTAGCACTTGACGTTGTAGCCTTAGAAATTCAAGTTTTTTCGGGCAAAATAATTGTTTAAAAAATGTTCTAATTAATTATATCACCTGAACTTATAGAAACATATTGTACGCGTCCCGAAACTATATGAGAATTGCGTTCAAATAAATAGATCTGTCGATATTCGATTAGCACTTGAACGTGTAGCCTTAGAAATTCAAGTTTTTCGGGCAAAATAATTGTTTAAAAAATGTTCTTAATTAATTATAATCACCTGAACTCTATAGAAACATATTGTACGCGTCCCGAACTATATGAGAATTGACGTTAAAATAAATAGATCTGTCGATATTCGATTAGCACTTGACGTGTAGCCTTAGAAATTCAAGTTTTTCGGGCAAAATAATTGTTTTAAAAAATGTTTTAATTAATTATAACACCTGAACTCTATAGAAACATATTGTACGCGTCCCGAACTATATGAGAATTACGTTAAATAAATAGATCTGTCGATATTCGATTAGCACTTGACGTGTAGCCTTAGAAATTCAAGTTTTTCGGGACAAAATAATTGTTTAAAAAATGTTTCTAATTAATTATAACACCTGAACTTTATAGAAACATATTGTACGCGTCCCGAACTATATGAGAATTACGTTAAAATAAATAGATCTGTCGATATTCGATTAGCACTTGACGTGTAGCCTTAGAAATTCAAGTTTTTCGGGCAAAATAATTGTTTAAAAAATGTTTTAATTAATTATAACACCTGAACTCTTATAGAAACCTATTGTACGCGTCCCGAACTATATGAGAATTACGTTAAAATAAATAGATCTGTCGATATTCGATTAGCACTTGACGTGTAGCCTTAGAAATTCAAGTTTTTCGGGCAAAATAATTGTTTTAAAAAATGTTTTAATTAATTATAACACCTGAACTCTATAGAAACATATTGTACGCGTCCCGAACTATATGAGAATTACGTTAAAATAAATAGATCTGTCGATATTCGATTAGCACTTGACGTGTAGCCTTAGAAATTCAAGTTTTTCGGGCAAAATAATTGTTTAAAAAATGTTCTAATTAATTATATCACCTGAACTTATAGAAACATATTGTACGCGTCCCGAACTATATGAGAATTACGTTAAAATAAATAGATCTGTCGATATTCGATTAGCACTTGACGTGTAGCCTTAGAAATTCAAGTTTTTCGGGCAAAATAATTGTTTAAAAAATGTTTCTAATTAATTATATCACCTGAACTCTATAGAAACATATTGTACGCGTCCCGAACTATATGAGAATTGCGTTAAAATAAATAGATCTGTCGATATTCGATTAGCACTTGACGTGTAGCCTTAGAAATTCAAGTTTTTCGGGCAAAATAATTGTTTAAAAAAATGTTCTAATTAATTATATCACCTGAACTTTATAGAAACATATTGTACGCGTCCCGAACTATATGAGAATTACGTTAAAATAAATAGATCTGTCGATATTCGATTAGCACTTGACGTGTAGCCTTAGAAATTCAAGTTTTTTCGGGCAAAATAATTGTTTAAAAAATGTTTTAATTAATTATAACACCTGAACTTTATAGAAACATATTGTACGCGTCCCGAACTATATGAGAATTACGTTAAAATAAATAGATCTGTCGATATTCGATTAGCACTTGACGTGTAGCCTTAGAAATTCAAGTTTTTTCGGGCAAAATAATTGTTTAAAAAATGTTCTAATTAATTATATCACCTGAACTTTATAGAAACATATTGTACGCGTCCCGAACTATATGAGAATTGCGTTCAAATAAATAGATCTGTCGATATTCGATTAGCACTTGGTGTGTAGCCTTAGAAATTCAAGTTTTTTGGGCAAAATAATTGTTTAAAAAATGTTCTAATTAATTATATCACCTTGAACTCTTATAGAAACATATTGTACGCCTCCCGAAACTATATGAGAATTGCGTTCAAATAATAGATTCTGTCGATATTCGATTAGCACTTGGCGTGTAGCCTTAGAATTCAAGTTTTTCGGGCAAAATAATTGTTTAAAAATGTTTTAATTAATTATAACACCTTGAACTTTATAGAAACATATTGTACGCGTCCCAGAACTATATGAGAAATTACGTTAAAATAAATAGATCTGTCGATATTCGATTAGCACTTGACGTGTAGCCTTAGAAATTCAAGTTTGTCGGGCAAAATAATGTGTTTAAAAAATGTTCTAATTAATTATATCACCTGAACTTTATAGAAACATATTGTACGCGTCCCGAACTATATGAGAATTGCGGTTCAATAAATAGATCTGTCGATATTCGATTAGCACTTGGACGTGTAGCCTTAGAAATTCAAGTTTTTCGGGCAAATTAATTGTTTAAAAAATGTTTCTAATTAATTATATCACCTGAACTCTATAGAAACATATTGTACGCGTCCCGAACTATATGAGAATTACGTTATTCAAATAAATAGATCTGTCGATATTAGATTAGCACTTGACGTGTAGCCTTAGAAATTCAAGTTTTTCGGGCAAAATAATTGTGTTAAAAAATGTTTTAATTAATTATAACACCTGAACTCTATAGAACATATTGTACGCGTCCCGAACTATATGAGATATACGTTAAAATAAATAGATCTGTCGATATTCGATTAGCACTTGACGTGTAGCCTTAGAAATTCAAGTTTTTTCGGCAAAATAATTGTTTAAAAATGTTTTAATTAATTATATCACCTGAACTTTATAGAAACATATTGTACGCGTCCCGACTATATGAGAATTGACGTTAAAATAAATAGATCTGTCGATATTCGATTAGCACTTGACGTGTAGCCTTAGAAATTCAAGTTTTTCGGGCAAAATAATTGTTTAAAAAATGTTTTAATTAATTATATCACCTGAACTCTATAGAAACATATTGTACGCGTCCCGAACTATATGAGAATTGCGTTCAAATAAATAGATCTGTCGATATTCGATTAGCACTTGGCGTGTAGCCTTAGAAATTCAAGTTTTTCGGGCAAAAATAATTGTTTAAAAAATGTTTTAATTAATTATATCACCTGAACTCTATAGAAACATATTGTACGCGTCCCGAACTATATGAGAATTGCGTTCAAATAAATAGATCTGTCGATATTCGATTAGCACTTGACGTGTAGCCTTAGAAATTCAAGTTTTTCGGGCAAAATAATTGTTTAAAAAATGTTTCTAATTAATTATATCACCTGAACTTTATAGAACATATTGTACGCCGTCCCGAACTATATGAGAAATTGCGTTAAAATAAATAGATCTGTCGATATTCGATTAGCACTTGACGTGTAGCCTTAGAAATTCAAGTTTTTCGGGCAAAATAATAATTGTTTAAAAAATGTTTTAATTAATTATAACACCTGAACTCTATAGAAACATATTGTACGCGTCCCAGAACTATATGAGAATTACGTTAAAATAAATAGATCTGTCGATATTCGATTAGCACTTGACGTGTAGCCTTAGAAATTCAAGTTTTTCGGACAAAATAATTGTTTAAAAAATGTTCTATTAATTATACACCTAAACTTTATAGAAACATATGTACGCGTCCCGAACTATATGAGAATTACGTTTAAATAAATAGATCTGTCGATATTCGATTAGCACTTGACGTGTAGCCTTAGAAATTCAAGTTTTTCGGGCAAAAATAATTGTTTAAAAAATGTTTTAATTAATTATAAACACCTGGAACTCTATCGAAACATATTGTACGCGTCCCGAACTATATGAGAATTACGTAAAATAAATAGATCTGTCGATATTCGATTAGCACTTGACGTGTAGCCTAGAAATTCAAGTTTTTCGAACATAATAATTGTTTAAAAAATGTTTAATTATTATAAACACCTGAACTCTATAGAAAATATTGTACGCGTCCTAACTATATGAGAATTACGTTCAAATAAATAGATCTGTCGATATTCGATTAGCACTTGACGTGTAGCCTTAGAATTCAAGTTTTTGGGCAAAATAATTGTTTAAAAAATGTTTTAATTAATTATAACACCTGAACTCTATAGAAAACATATTGTACGCGTCCCGAACTATATGAGAATTACGTTAAATAAATAGATCTGTCGATATTCGATTAGCACTTGACGTGTAGCCTTAGAAAATTCAAGTTTTTCGAACATAATAATTGTTTTAAAAAATGTTTTAATTAATTATAACACCTGAACTCTATAGCCAACATATTGTACGCGTCCCGAACTATATGAGATTACGTTTAAAATAAATAGATCTGTCGATATTCGATTAGCACTTGACGTGTAGCCTTAGAAATTCAAGTTTTTGGGCAAAATAATTGTTTAAAAAATGTTTTAATTATTATATAAACTAACCTCTATAGAAACATATTGTACGCGTCCCCGAACTATATGAGAATGCGTTAAAATAAATAAATCTGTCGATATTCTATTAGCACTTCACGTCTAGCCCAAAAATTCAAGTTTTTCGGGCAAAATAATTGTTTAAAAAAATGTTCTAATTAATTATATCACCTGAACTT